>NW_024412428.1:29543417-29746619 GCF_014898765.1 Herpailurus yagouaroundi | reverse complement strand
CCACATTTGTGGCAAATGGAGGAGGGCCCTGTAGGGATTTACGTCCTGTTCCTGCTCTAGAGCTGGTCTCCTCAGACTCTATCCCATACCACAGAGCTCTGACCTCTACTTTAACCAGAGGACAATGGCTGAATGGAGAAGAGTATTCATGAAGTAGAATTCCTCGATGAGCCAGAACCCAGAGGCAACCAGTAATTTTCTACCAGAAGGCAGGGCAAAAGAAACAAGATAGCTTGGAATGAGATGTCAGCTGCATTTGACTAGATTTGCCCAAACGATAAGGATAATAGTAATTGCTTGTGTTAATTGACTGCGTGTCATGGACCAGATGTTAGGCTAAGCACCTTACAAACATAATTGCATTTCATGTTCACAGTGCTCTGAAGCAGGTATAAATACTATTTCCATTGTACAAGTTGAGAACGTTCAGGCTTAGGAAAGTTATGGAACGTGCCCAAGGTCGCAGAGATAGTAATCGGTGAAATTTTTACGGTAGTCTTTCTGAAAAGAGAATTCACATCATAGTACCTACTATTGGGAAATACATACTCAAGTCTAACTCAAATTAGAAGCAAATAACCTCCATTTGTGGTTTTGCTCACTTAAAGCTACAGATAAGATGTCATTCCATCTCTTTTCATTTTTCTACTTTTTTTTTTCATTCACCCACGTACATCTGTGTCTGCAGACAAGGCATTTCACTGCTTTACTTCCTTCCTCAAGTAGAAAACATAGCAGTCTCTTCTGATTACTTCTTTCTTTCAGGTTTCTTGTTAGGAGGAAGCATTCAGATCTTGTCACCCATCTAAATTAGTGATGTGGCCAAAAACTAGAGTCAGCTTGTTGGCCATATTTTGTATCCCATCCTCAAAGGGTAATGACCTGTGTTCCATCAACGAGCACCCAGTGACTTCCAGCTTTCCCTTAGAATCCTTGTTTCAGGTCATTATAGACCGTTTCTTTGTGTGCAGGCCAGAGATAACTGTGTTGTTGTTCAAACCTCAGTATCTTGCCAGTTCTGTACATTTACACACTTATAAAAAATAGTTAAGACACTAATCTCCATTAGGAACTAATGGCCCACAAAAATTCTCATCTTGGCTTGAAACTGTGTTTGAGTTAGAAACCACTAGATTTTTCTTTATCCTGGGACGCCTAGGTGGCCCAGTCAGTTCAGCATCCAACTCTTGATTTCAGTTCAGGTCATGATCTCATGGCTCATGAGTTTGAGCCCCATGTGGGGCTCTGCACTGACAGTCAGGAGCCTGTTTGGGATTCTTTCTCTCCCTCTGTCCCTCCCTTGTTCATGTGTACATGCTCTCTCTCACTCTCTCTAAATAAATGAATAAACTTGAAAACAAAAAGCCTTTTTATATCCTTCTATAACTTAAGTTATCCAAAGCTAGCATACCATTTTTACCATACAATATGAAGACTATCTCCCAAGCAGAGTGTATTAAAATTTTTTATACTAAAGAATTCAACTTTTTATTTTTTTTTTAATTTTTTTTCAACGTTTATTTATTTTTGGGACAGAGAGAGACAGAGCATGAACGGTGGAGGGGCAGAGAGAGAGGGAGACACAGAATCGGAAACAGGCTCCAGGCTCTGAGCCATCAGCCCAGAGCCCGACGTGGGGCTCGAACTCACGGACCGCGAGATCGTGACCTGGCTGAAGTCGGACGCTTAACCGACTGCACCACCCAGGCGCACCAAGAATTCAACTTTTTAAAAAGGATTTAAAATTTGAATTTGTATAATGAACACAGATGACATAACATTTTTAAAGGCTACCATAAAAACAAGTATAGATACCTCCAAGAAATTGCTGTTTTGAAAATAATAGTGATCTCACATTAAAAACAAAACAAAACAAGAAAAGAAAGAACAGAAATTTAGCAAACCTGGCCAAATCGTAAACCCTTGAAGCAGACCGTTCTTCAAAATTCTGGTGAATTCTAACCTAGATGTTACAGCTATTTAGAATATATTGAAGATCATATACTATATGGTGAGCGTACTGCCTAACATATGATTAACAAGTAGCGATTCTAGGCTCCCATGTTATTTTAAACATTAACGCTGTGGGAGCTCATGTTAAGGCTTTGCTTTATAGAGCTTCCGGATCTGGGAGGAAGCAAGTCGAAATAGGACACGGGTGTGTCCTGAGTAAAGAGCAACAGTCCCTGTACAATACGGAAAGATGAGGTTAAATAGGTACAGAGGGAAAGGTTAGGACTTGAGGTCCCTAAATGTAGAAAAAACACACATTTTAAAACAGTGCTGGGGACATCTGACCTTGAGAGAAACTCCCTCAGGTCTGACCACGAGAAAAACTCCCACAGACATAAAGCTTTTCTTAAAAATGTAACAAACACTAGGTTTTTACTGCAACCCCCACCCCACCCCGCCGCCCCCTCGTGTTTCCCAGAGAAATGAACAACTCAGCACCTACGGTTATCGGGCCAATGAAGAAAAAAAAATATTGGGGCAGGGGGCGCGGGGATGGACCAAAACCCTATCAAATAATGTCCTTTGCCCATAGTCGGGGCTATTCACTTTCAAATGCCCCCTCTCTGCAAAGCAAGCTTTGGTGCTATTCTTACTTTTGTTATTCTTACTTTTTAATCAAGTTTTGCCCATTGCTTATTTTATTTTGCGCCCACCTCTTCATCCTTCAAAGCAGGGAGACAATGAACACCAGGTACTGAGGCATAAAACCCTGCAATATCTTGGCTGCTTTTGTCTTAGATCAGGTGGCTGGGACCACTTTGAGTCCTTGGGTTTGGAATCATATAGGTCTCATATGGACGTAGCGTAAGCTAAATAACTTCTGTGAGTTTTAGTTCCTCATCTGTAAAATGGGGATCATAATGCTTCCCTCCTTTGCTAGTTGAGCACTAAATGCTCTGTATAGAGTACAGAGCCATGGATCATTCTATAGGGCATCTCTTCTTGAATGTCCCTCAGGCACTTCAAAATCAAAAGTGAGTTTATCAACCGCACCACCTAGTGAATAGTAAATCAGAACCTGTGTTGTCTTGGGTTTTTTTTTAATTTTTTTATGTTTGTTTATTTTTGAGAGAGAGAGAGAGACAGGGCATGAGCAGGCAATTACTCACCGGAACCATCCCTGACTTCCCCCTTCTCCCCCACCTTCCATATTTAATTGGACCTGTAAATGGTGTCTCAGCTGTCTCCTCAATATACAGAATCTCACACAAAGATGGAGCAGGGTTTCCAAGGGATTTCTAGAAAAAAATGTAACATCCCCTTCGTGTCTTCGCCCCCTTTCCCACCCTAGAAAAGCTCGGGAACCTCATAGATTCCAGAGTCTGTCACATCCATTCATTCCCCAGTTCAAAATTTCACTGATAGAGTGATTACCTCAAAGTGTCCCCTTGGTAACAGTGTAAAAAAAAAAAAAATGATAAAACAACTTCCAATTCCATTCAAAGCCACCAATGACTGTCATCCACAGAGTACTGACAGCTCCCTCACTCTATCCTAGCACACACATATAATGTTGGGGGAAAACAGAAGTACTTTGAAATGCTTATTAATGTTGTTTCCCTCCTTGGTGATTATTTGGAGTTGAATTGGGTCCTCACTGCCCTCTAAATTCACATATTGATATCCAAAACCCTAGTACCTCAAAGCGTGACCTTATTTGGGCATAGGGTCTTCACAGAGGTAATCAAGCTAAAAGAGGGTGGGCCCTAATCCAATATGACTGGTATCCTCATAAGAAGAGGAAATTTTATCATGGACACTTAGAGAGAGGAATGGTGTGAAGGCATAGGGAAGAAAATGGCCACCTACAAGCCAAGGAGATGGCCTGGAACAGATAGTCTCTCACAGCCTTCAAAAGGAATCACCCCTGTCAACACCTTGATTTCAGAGTTCTGGCCTCTAGAACTGTGAGATGAGAAATTTCTGCTGCTTAAGCTCCCTGCTCTGTGGAACTTTGTTACAGCAACCCTAGCAAAGTAATTTCAGGAATGCAGGTTCTTTCCCTACCGCCCTTTCGCCATTCCCGCAGCCAAGAAAGGGGTGGGTGAGGACCTCCGAGGGAGGAGGTGGAGGGGATCTGGACTGACTCATCAGGCTGAAAGGGAGGAAAGAGTCCACCAAGATTCAAGGGAAAAGTGGACTTGTGGAAGACAGAGAGAGGGGAAAAGAAAGAAAAAAAGAAGAAAGAAGAAAATTTAAAAAGGAGAGAAAAATCAGGACTATCCTAAAAAAATGTTAATGCTTGTCTTTGAGAGGGAGAAAGAGACAGAGTGTCATCCAGGGTGGGGCAGAGATAGAGGGAGACACAGAATCTAAAGCAGGTTCCATGCTCTGAGCTATCAGCACAGAGCCCAACGTGGGGCTCCAACCCATAAACCGTGAGATCATGACCTGAGGCGAAGTCAGATGCTCAACTGAACCACCCAGGTGCCCCTTATTAGGAATATCTTACATGTCTACCATCTCTTATATCAGAGTAGAACTTCTGTGGAGGAGTGCAGTAGAGACACCCCTTACAAGTGTTACTCCTCACTTCTCTAGAAATTTGCAAGCCCCCTAGAAGAGAAGCCCAAGGTTCTCATGATGCCAGATGACCAGATGTAAGAAGTGGAATTGGCTGGGGAAGCCATCTAGGTAGATGGATATCTAGGTAAATGAATAGATTCTCCATAGTCCAGGGATCCAGAAGCCCCTGTGCTCCAGCTGGTGGTAGGGGGTGGGCAGGTACCCTAGTACTGAGTCAAGTTGTAGACTAGGACAGGCCTGGGTCAGGACAGCACCCACAGAGCGGGGGAACTCATGGTCAGAGGTCATCACCCCTGACTTGAGCAGTGGCTGCCCACACAACACCCAAAGCATAAGGCAGGACCAGCCACCCATCCGTGGACACTTACTTGTTCAATGATCAGATGGCATGAAACATCTTAGAGAATACAGACCAAACGGACAATAAATAAAACAAAGGTCCCCAGACTGCTCCCATGTGGACACTTAAGCATCTATTTGCACACACGTGGCATTTTTGCAGAACAGAGGCAAGCGAGGCCCTCTGTGTTGAAAGAAAACATATGGGAACTTTGAACTTTGGACAAAGAGCTTACGAACACCATAAACCCCCTTTTTATACGACACGATACTGAGCTATAGGTAACTTGCAAATTGACGTTTTTGCAGCCATCGTAGGGAAGGGGGCTCATAGGTAAAGCAAGTCTGGGTTATCAGACCATTACTATTTTTACCTTGCACCTTGGAATTATGGTTAGTAAAGTTCTACTCCGACCTCACCCCATTAGGTAATGAACTTGGCATGACAGTCAGGTAGCTTCAATTGTATTTTTGAAAAATCACATTAGAATGAGTGACTCCATTTACACATTCAGTATAGTGCTATAATGTGCAAGCAGATGTCACAGTAGGCTCTAGAGGGGACCAAAGGATTGCAGATCTGGAAGACTGGCCAACGCCCAACCGTCACTGCTCAGTGGGTCCCCAGAGCAAAGTTCCCACTGCACAGGGGATGACATTCTTCTTCCTCCTCCAGCCTGTCCCTCTGATGTAGAGTGCCAGTTCTCAGCATCCTGAATCCCTCTTAAAAGCTTTCAAACCTAAGCTGGAAAGAGAAGGGTCATGTAGTGGGGGCGGGGGGTGGGTACGGTGGGATCAGTCATACGCGGGCTAATCTCCACTTTCAGAGTCGATGGGGCTTATTGTTCACAACACTGTTCTAGCTTTCTGTGCAGCAAGCCCGCATCTCCTCATCTATATTCAGGTAGTGATTTTGACTATTATGTAGCTGGGAAACTTGAAGTGAATTTTCTGGGTGGTTAATAAGCTATCTGCACGAGTATTAATGAGCAGTGACCTTGCACTGAAACAAACGTTCCCTCAGTGTCTGTCTCTCCATGACTTCCCTCACATCATAGCGTTTTGCCTCCTGACTTTCCTAGCTGATTGGTGTTAGCCAACGTCTCTACCTTGCAAAATCAGACATGCTAAGTGGGTACAGCGGCTGTGCACCCACACAGCTTTTAGAAGCCACGTGTGAAGGATGTGAACAGGCCTCTGAGAGATTTTCTTTACCTTTCATCACTGCTCAGCATGTACTTACATGGTCTGTGATACTTGTGTCGGCACGGCGATTTTAGAGATGGGTCTGACGGTTTTAGTGAGCAGCCGATGCGCGCCATGCACCATCCTAAATGCCAACAGACTGACAAATGACAGGGAACAGCATAAAACTAAATATTCTCATATTCTCCTTAGAAATTGCTTGCTGAAAGTCTTTTTTTTTAATTTTCTTAATGTTTATTTATTTTTTAAGAGGGCGACGGAGAGTGTGTGAGCGGGGGAGGGACAGAGAGAGAGGAAGACAGAGAATCCAAAGCAGGCTCCAGGCTCTGAGCTGTCAGCAGACAGCCCGAGGTGGACCGTACCTGAGCCAAAGTCGGACACTAACCAACTGAGCCACCCAGGTGCCCCTTACAGAAAATGCTGAATAACCTATATGTAAAACATAAAAACTACCTACTGTCTTGAAAAATCATCTAGAGAAAATTCTTAAGTCTACATTTATAAGAGATTGACATATACTAAAAACATGTAGAATATGCAATGAATATATGTATACACGCATACATATAACATGTATATAAACATACATACCACCTCACCCCGGTCAGAGTGGCTAAAATGAACAAATCAGGAGACTATAGACTCTGGCGAGGATGTGGAGAAACGGGAACCCTCTTGCACTGTTGGTGGGAATGCAAACTGGTGCAGCCGCTCTGGGAAACAGTATGGAGGTTCCTCAAAAATTAAAAATAGAACTACCCTATGACCCAGCAATAGCACAATTAGGAATTTACCCAAAGGATACAGGAGTGCTGATGCATAGGGGCACTTGTACCCCAATGTTTATAGCAGCACAATCCAAATTATGGAAAAAGCCTAAATGTCCATCAACTGATGAGTGGATAAAGATGTGGTTTATATCTACAATGGAATACTACTTGGCAATTAGAAAGAATGAAATCCTGCCATCTGCAGCAACATGAATGGAACTGGAAGGTATTATGCTGAGTGAAATAAGTCAGTCAGAGAAGGATAGATATCATATGTTTTCACTCATATGTGGATCTTGAAAAACTCAACAGAAGACCATGTGGGAAGGGAAGGGGAAAAAAATAGTTACAAACAGAGAGGGAGGGAGGCAAACAACAAGAGACTCTTAAATATAGAGAACAAACTGAGGGTGGATGGCGGTGGGGGGAGGGGGAGAGGAGAAAATGGGTGATGGGCATTGAGAGGGGCACTTGTAAAAAAAAAATGGGCTTAACTCCTAGAGATTCTAACTGAGTAGACCTGGGCTGGGCTTACAACTCTATAAATTTAAAAAGCTACACTCACTCAATGGTAAGAACCATTCAAGTTTAGAAGTCATTGCTGTTCAAGATGTAGAGACAGAGTCTAAGCAGACCAACGGGAGAACATGCTGGAAAATGTCCACATTATTTAGAATCTTTTAAACCATTAATTCAGAACATGCACATACACACACACACACACACACACACACACACACACACACACACATTTAGAATCCTAAAATAACTAGTAAAATTTGTTAGGCAGGGGAAAAAATGCCACCTACCCAATTTGCTGTATGATAAGCAGAGTGTCACTGAAAATACTTTGGCTCTTGGGCTATGAAATAGTTGACCTTTTGTGCCTTGAACACTAAAAGACACTCATCAGATAGATTTTTTTTTTCTGTATTCTTTTTCCCTGAGATTCTCCTGCTGAGTTTGTGTATCCATAGACTGAAATTAACTTTAAGAGAGTCAGTAAGGGCAAGACGGCCTTGAGTTATAGTTACAGGGTACCCGTGCTACCTATGTAACACTGGAAGAAGAATGAGGATTGCCTCTTGCATGTTTTTGCTTTTAATCCACCGCCTCAGGTAATGCCCTACATACGAGAAGTACTAAAAACGACTTGTGCATTTAGAATCTCACCCTCTCCTGCTTCTCTTGGGATTCATTCTCCTAAATCCATAACTTCTCCCAACAAAGATTAGACTTACACTTCACAAAGAAAGAGAATTGATTATCCAAGATTAAGACAACATGATTCTTCTTTAATCATAAAGCCTGAGTCTCTGGTTTATTAGCTGTGTCTAGTCCCCACCCACAGTCTTGCCCTTAAATCCCAGGCTAACTAAATATGGGTTCAACTCATTTTAGGGGTGGGAGGCAGTCTCTAGTTGCTTAATTGTCTATGTAGAAAAGATATAAAAAGTTCTTCGGTGTTGTCTATCATGTGCATGAAAGTAAGACAATGAAATGAGTTTGTTGTCATAGACAACACTAGGAACAGATTTCTCTTAGGGTGTCGCTGGAAGACAAGATAAAAACAAAAACGTATGAGGGTATTTTGAGTCTTTAGTTGAACTTAATTTGAGTGCTGTTGTTTCTCTACTCAAACACCTCATTAACGAAAGCACCATAAACTTCAAATGTCAACTTTGAAAACTGTTATAAAAGCACCAGTCATGGCTGCTTTAACTTTACTTTTGCTTGTCAAACTCAGAAACTCCCTCGCTTCCTCCCATACTCTCTTCTCTCTGCTTCATTTGTAATTTCCTAGCTAAGGGAGATGAGTAGCTCCAATGACATAAATCCCCAAGTGTCAGAAGGAGACCAGGAAGGAAGCTATCATGCACACACAGATCACTTTCATGCAGTGCAACTTGTCACCATGAAGGATGCTCCCATTTACAGAACACCTCTGCCCCTCTCTTCCTGCCACCTACACTCTCTTCCAGTGCTGTCCCTTCTTCTCTTCGCAGGGAGATTGCAGAGTTCAGGAAGGGAGAACACAAAAAGCTGACTCTATGAGAAAGTGAATTTCTCAGATTGGATAGCTTGAAAGAGACGTGTTGGGTTACGGAAGCAGCTGCCTTTAGGTCACCAGATCTACACGGGCCCAATAGAGGAGTGGCTGGATCCACCTACACAACTACACCTAATGTGAAGTCAGGGGTTGAAGTAATTTTCTGGATGACATTGTTGTCCCTTGAAGGAAAAAAAAAATTGGTTTAAACTAGAGGAAAAAATATCACAGTGGAGTTAAGTGGATTACTATCTCAATTTTCTATCTCATAAGGCAAGAGTCTGAATTGATGGCAATACCGTTGGGTGCCTCGATGCTGATTGCTCTTGCTCAGACACACTATGCATAAATACATAAATGGACCTGCTCCCCTCCTCTAGCATTATGTGACATGGTAGAAAGAAGGCAACAGATTAAGCAGGTATAATTCCATTGCAAAAGAAAAGATTTAGAATTATTATCCCTAAGAATATTCTAAGATTTCCACCAGAGTTCATCATTCAACAAACATGTGTTGGATATCTAATGTGGCCAGGAAACGTGCTGGGTCCTTGGGCTACAGCAGAGATTAATATAGAATAAACACCGTCCTTGTCCTTCTGGGGCACCCCCTGGCAGTTGACAAAGCAGAAGGACAATTACGCAAATAATAAGGATCAAGTGTGACGCGTATGGCAATGGGAAAGTTCAGGCAGCTACAGGCACAGAAAGCGACAGCAGCTGACCAAGGCCTGAGGCAAGTGAAGTCTCTCAGAGGAAACGATGCCTGAGCCAAGACCCAGGAGTTGTTAACTGGGCCCAGAGAAAAGCATCTGTGAAGGCCCAGAGGTCAAAGACAGCTTGGTGTTATCTGAGGGTCCAGAGCATGCCAGCGTGGCTGGACAAGGAGAGTAAGGGAAGGGCGGGCGGTGGAGGGCGACGCCACCCACAGGAATGGCAGTCCTGCTGCTGGTGAGTCCTTCATGATCTCCGGTTGAAATTCTCCCCCATTTCCCATCCCAGGTGCTCTGCATCCTTTCCTTATTTCCCAACCTCTCCCTCACTCTCAGAGGAGTGAAGAGTCTCGCCTCTTCCTTCACTGAGGCTATTCCCTTTTGGACAGACCCTAATGGTTCTGTGTGTTCCTTCTTGCCACCATGCTATCTCCTCCTTGCCTCCCACCTGAGGGGAGGGGAGGAGCGGCTCAGTAGGAGAAGCAGGCACTGAGCACCCACAGGCTCAAAGCCTTGTGCTAGTGACTGAGTGGGGACAAGCATGGCAGGAAATACCCACACTTAAAGCTAAGATAAAGAACCCCGAGAGCCGTGTCTCCCCCGCACTGGATTGACATGGAGTCACAGGGAGGACAGTCTGGGAAGAAGCAAGTGAGTGGAGGGATCATAACCCTGGATCCCAAGAGGGCAAACGTCCACTGCAGATTTGGCCGGCACATATCTGTTTCTTCCTCCCCCAGTTCTCGGACTTCCCCATTCTGAAGCAGCATCGGACGGTGGAGCGAGGAGACAGAAAAATAAGGTGGAAGGAGGCACGCAAAGTTCTTTTTATGCAAAGCAGCAGAACAGAAAAGGACACGAGAGAGGCCTCAGACAGAGGACATGAAGGGCTGACCTTGCCCTGGACTCAGAGGAGGAGCACAAAAGGGAGCTCTGAGGTCTCTCCCACCCAGCACGCCAGGCTCGGAGAACAATAACACAATACCAAGAAAAAAACAAAACAAAACAAAACAAAAAAAAACAAGCCAGGTAGCTTGGTGAGTGCTTTCCAGAACTGTGAGATATTAACAGAAAAGATTCAGACAAGTCACAGAACCACCGGAAGCAAAGAAACAAGGGATACCCATCAAACTGAGGGAAACGTTAGTAGTTGTACTGATTGATTCCTTCGTTACAAATAGGCTGGCAAGCTTTGTCCAATGTACTTAAGTGAATCAGGGGTGTCATCAAGAGTCAGTATTTCTTCATCCCCCAATTCGGTTCTCTTCCACGTGGCTTTATGCTCAGGTCCCACACGGTGGCAATATGGCCCTCAGCAGGTCCAAGACTACAGCACCTTGGCTCTGAATCCAACAGAAAAGAGCACTGGCCTCTCCCCACCGGACGATAACTTACAGAACCCTCACTCTGTCCCAGACACTGGTCTAAGAGCTACCCTTATGTCAACTCACTGGGTCTGCACAACAATCCTGTATTATACTGAGACACCGAGGGGGCAGGTAGCTTGCCTGAGTCACTCATCTAATTGGCAATAGAGGGAGCATTTGGGCCCAGTCGTCAAGACCCAGGGTCTGGACTCCGAGCCACCACGCACACTGCCTTCGGGTGCTGTCGGGGGATCAAAATGGAACGGTTGTGTGCCCCTGTGCCAATCACTAGAACTTGACCCCATGACCAGCCCAGACTTGAATCACACATCACACAATGCTGGGAGCCGACCGACTGAACCATGGGCTGACAGTGGACAGGGTGGCTGGTTACCAGGGGGAGATCAGGGTGCCACCAGGGGGGTGAACGGAACAACAAGATGCCGGCTGCCGAGTATAAACAGAGTGCTGCTTGCCCATGCCTCAGACCCTGTTCTTCCCATCTTCCTTCTCTCTCATTTCTGTCTTCCCCTCTGCCACCTATTTCATAGCAACACTAAGTATACTATGCACCAGATGCATGGACAGAGCCTTACTAAAACAAAGCCCTCACTCTCACAGTGCTTACATTCTAGCAGAGGTCGTGATGCACAGAATACAAATATATGAAATTCAGAGGTCCTGGGAAGAAAAATAAGGCAGAGTAAGGGACACAGAATGGAGGAGGGAAGAGGAAGGAGTGCTATTCTGGATAGAGTGATCAGCAGATGCTTCTTGGCTGAGGGAACATTGAAGCGGAGGTCTGAATAAAGTGAAGGGGGCTAGTGAGCCATGCAGATTCTGGAGGGAGGGAGATCGCCCATCTATCAGTGGGGAAGGGCCTGATGTGAAAGGGGGCCTCCCAGGTTCTCAGGCTGGGAGGGGCCGGCGTGGCTGTAGAAGAGTGAGAAGGGGAAGAGGGAGGAAGGGACGTCAGGAGAGTTTCTTCCAGGGTCCCCTCAGTGACTGCCGGGGCCTATCTAAACCCAGAGCTGGAATCCCCATCTCTTTCCAAAGGGGTAGCCCCTACTTTTTGCTCCCTCAATATAAAAGTCACGGCCACATCTCAAACTCAGCATGTTGAAATTAAAATCATCCCTTTGGGCCACCTGGGAGGCTCAGTCACTTGAGGGTCCAACTCTTGATTTTGGCTCAGGTCATGATCCCAGGGTCATGAGATTGAGCTCTGCATGGATCTCCATGCTGGACACGGAGCCTGCTTAATATTCTCCCTCTCTCTCTCTCTCTCTCTCTATCTCAAAAAAAAAAAAAATACAAATCAAAAATTAAAATCATCCCCTTTGAACTCAGATCTATTTCTCTTTCCTGGTAACTGTACAGTCTCCAAGTTGTCCACACCTTGAACCACAGGTAACTTCTCTCTCTCTCCTTCACCCACCAAGACCCATTCAAATAGGTTTTGTTGTTATTCTCTTATCATCCCAGAGGGGGAGAGCAATCTTCTGAGTCCACAAGTTTCATCACTGCTAGCAAACTTCAACACACTCTAATGTCTTCTTGATAAGATTTAAATTCTCAGCATGGACCTAGTTAGCGTTCAAGGTCTTTGATAAGGCAGGGCCTGGCGTATGTTCACAGCCTTTACTTCTATTTCCAATCAGCTAAGCCAAATCACTTGTCATTCTGGGCTTCTCTCACTTTCTGCCTTGGTTTGCTATTTTCTCCTGCTGGAATATACAATCCCAACCCTACTAGCTATGGGAATCTTTGCAACAAGGCTCAATTCAAATGCCTCCTTTCACACGAGCCTGTTTTATTCTCCCAAGCTCACAAGTTGTGCCAAACTTGTGGGGTGTTGCTTTCAGGAACCAAGACATAATGTTATGCAGGGTCATAGGCTAGGGGTCTATTAGAGCCTCTGTTTCCAAGAAATCCCAGTAAGTGGCCTTCAATTTCCACTCTGATGATGTATAACACAAGGACAAGGAAGGGCAGTTTCTTGCATCAGAAGCACATGGGCAACTTATGCCCATGATAAGCAACCCAGAGACTCTATGAGAGGAGTCGCTGAAGCCTCTATGGTGAAAGACTCTCTAAGAGCAATACAGGAATTCTTGTTGATTTCCATTTGGACAGATTCTATAGCCTTCTGTTGGAAGGGGCTGCATCCCAGTTGGGTTGATTTGCAAGTAACAGCACAAATGGGTTAAGTGAAATTTCAAATTTTAAGTGTTTTGATAGTCTCAGGAATGTAACACCTCTTGATTTCCCAAATAATTCAGCCAAGGTGATAGGGCATTACACTCTGTGTGGGACAGCTGTCCGTCCCCTCTTTGTAAGCTAGTTTGTTTGTAGGTCCTTAATGAGTATGTCAAATGAATGTCTCCAGAGACGAATTCCATCAATGCAATGCCATATCTGTGCCCTTGAGAAAGGGACATGCAGCTAAGAACTTCCCTGCAGAGACCATGTGCAAAGGCAAGTTTGCTCGAGTGCTCCATGGGTAAACGTGTGTATGGTCCTTCAGAGTTGAAGGCAAACTACAGCTTAGGGGATGTTGACATAGGGACTGCACAGAACATAGCAACTTAATCTGGAATTGCAACAATTTACTGATTGCTGATGGGATGGAGTCAGTAATTTCAATTATATTGGGTATTGGGCATGGGGTCCTAAGTACATGGAAACACAGCATGAAAGTTACAGTTATGTGAGATATATATATATATAACTGGAATTATATATGTATATATATGTGTATATATATATATATATATATATATATATATACACACACACACATAATGTGTATTTAAGAAGTAGAAAAGGTGGGGGACGCCTGGATGGCTCCGTTGGTTGAGCGTCCAACTTCAACTCAGGTCATGATCTCATGGTACGTGGGTTCGAGCCCCGCATCGGGCTCTGTGCTGACAGCTCAGAGCCTGGAGCCTGCTTCGGATTCTATGTCCCCCTCTCTCTCTTCCCTTCCCCTTCTTGCACTCTGTCTCTCTCACAGAGATAAATAAACATTAAAAAAGGAAAAAGAAGAAGATGGCTATGCCCACACCCCAAGCTCCTGGAAAGAAACCCTCCTCTGCTGCAGCCCTGCCTTTCCCTGCAGTGCAGGCTTCTCTCTCACTCTCTTTTCCCTCTCTCTCTGCACAAACCCCTTCAGGGTATTTTGGATTTCTTGCTGCAGCTGTGAAGTTGCAGCTTTCAGTTTCTGCTCCACCCAAACACTCACAGCTCGGACCTTCTGGCCTCATCAGGAGCCAGTTAATTAGCAAAGAGCGATGTATGAAAGCAGACTGGAGGCCCTTGGTTGTGGTTGTGCCATTCCGTTCTTCACATCAATTGTTCCGGTCGCCTCCTATTCACTCCACTGGTGAGGAAGGGATCCCCTGCCTTAAAGAGTAAGAGACGGCCAAACACACACACAGCACCCAGCACTGGACAGGGGACACTGGCCACACATACTGCACAGCCCAGAGTAGACAGGCCGCATTTGCCACGCGAGCCACAAGGGGGCGCAGTCAGGAACAGAATGACCAAGCAAGGACTGGCGGCAGGGCGACAGGCGTCCTAGAAACTAGAGGGTGAACTGGCCGCAGGTTCCAGTGGGACGATGTGATTGGTTTATCTGAATAATTTCGCAGGCTGCCAGGGAGGCGAAACCTGTTAGATTGAGGAGGGGGTGGAGTGCAGGTGGTCCAACTGAGGCAGGAAGTCCCAGGTGGGGAGGCTTTGCTGCTGGGTGGGCAACAGCCCGGGAACTCATCCTGAGCCCTGTGAGGCCCTGGGAAGCTCAGAGATGTCAAGGCAGTACCTGCACCTTAATTTCAGGCCCCATCCCACGTCTCTGTCCTCCAAAGCCGTTCTGATTTTCACCTACCTCTCACCTCCCCCTTGTCCCGCCTCCTGCACGGCGGCCATCGTCACCCCACGCCTGTTGTAGTCCAGTGGCTCCTCTGCACTCGCTGTTTTCACTCTTCTCTCCACTCCCACACCGGCCCAGCCCAGACTTTTCCTCCAGCCTCTACGCATCTGCCCTTCCTACTCAAAACACATTACTATTTTCCCATCACGCTTGACGTGAAGTAAAACCCCACGTCATGGCCCAGAGGCTCGGTAAGTTGTGGGCTCCACTGCCCTTCCCCGCCTCATTTCCTTGCTGGCCTTCCCTTTGTTCGCTCTGACTCAGCCGCAGTAGGCATCTTTATTTTCCTCCAATACGTCAAGATCATTCTCAATCTCAGGGCCTTTTGCGGTTTTCTTACGGGAAGTCATCTTTGGCAAGATATTTGCAAAGCTGCCGCCTCAGGTCTCAGCTGAAATGTCACCAGACCTACCCTGACCATTCTTCCCATGCTTTGGCTTCCTTCATAGAACGGATCCATACTTGAAATTATATTACACATTTTTTTTTTTTACTTATGTATTGTTTTGTGGTCCCTGCTAGAATATATATCACAAGGAGGCGGGGACCTCTTCTGTCTGATTTTCTACCATAACCTTAGCATCTAGAACTATACCTAATATAGAGTAGGATCCCAATGAGTGTTTGTTAGGTGAAACAGCAAATGAATAAAGGAAGGATCAGAAAGCAAGCAGATGAAATTGTATCATACTCAGCATATAGTACATAAATATTATCTACCCTCACTAGGAATAGTTAGCCTGGTGAGCCAGCCAGCCTTTCCCAAATTACGAGTGTGCACTAGGATTACATTCTGATTACATTTACTTGTGATTGTGCCTTGTGAACCTCTGAAAAATGCAGACTTCTTGACATCAGGTATCTCATCTTTTTTATTCCTATTTCTCCCCGGCAGCTATCATAAGCAAACGGTAGGTGCTTAGTAATTATAACGAGTGCTTACTATGTGCCGATCCCCAGTCTAAGGACGCACATTTGTTAACTCACTTAATCCTCACCACAAGCCTGTGAGATGGGTGCTATTGCTACCCTTATTCCATAGATGAAGAAACTGAGGCACAGAGAGAATAAGGTCCTTTCCCAAGGTCAGCTCAGTACCTAGGTGCAACAGCCAGGGTTCTGCCAGAGAAACAAAATTAAGAGAAAACCACACATATATTTTTTAAGCATATCTATAATCATATATATATAATGATATATATTAATGATATATATATCACACACACACCTGTAAGAAGCCTACTAGTGTGTGTGTGTGTGTGTGTGTGTGTGTGTGTATACACACACACATACTACTATGTATTCTACTGATGCTATATATATATGGGGAGGGCGGTGCGGGTAGGAGGAGATTTCTCGGAACTGGCTTAAGCAATTGCAAGGTCTGGCTGGGCAAGTCTAAAAGCCTCCAGGCAGCCCAGCAGCAGCTGGAAACTCTCAGGCAAGACTTCATGCTGCAGTCCACAGGCAGAATTTCCTATTTATCAGGGAAAGCTCAGTTTGCTCTTAAGACCTTTCACTGATTAGATGAGGCCCACCCAGATTATCAAGGATAATCTCCTTTATGTCAAGTCAGCGGACTGTGATGTCAAATGTACCAAATACAAAATGCCTTCAGAGCAACACCTACACCCAAGTGCCATTGAATAACGTGGCCTCACCAGGTGAACGCACAAAACAAACCATCACAATAGGATTGAAAGCAAACCTTCAGACGCCGAGCCTAAGTTCTATGGCCTGGCAATGCACTGCCTTGCCACTAAGACTTGTTGAATGAATACGAATGAAAGAATGACTCTGCTGTGAAAGCAAGTGCCTGTCGTTCTTCCTGAAATAACCATCTGCCCTCCCTCTCACCTGTCCCCAGCCTTGGTGAGTACCTCAGTTTGTAACTTGTGGCCAGGATTCTTTGAGCAGAGCTGTTGAAAATACATTCTAAAAGAGAGTTGATGTGTGAAGCTTCCTCATTTTCTAGCCAGAGGTCTGTGTATATGTTAGGGATTTGTGGCAGAAAACCCCCAAATGGAATTTCAGCACATCCGAATTCAAATGTCCTGGTTGCCTGACAATAGGATTGGCAGACTAACAGCTTCTAAGCTGACACATCTTGCTTTCCTGGGGAGAGTGACTAAAAGCAATTTCCACATTACACGGGCTCGAGAGTGTCTTTTCTTTACGTGCTATGGAGCCCAGTAACCAATACCACTGTTGAGATGTAGAAAGTTTTCCTATATCCTCTTTGGTCTGACTTGAGAGTTGAATTTTGAACATCAATCTCCTTTTTGGCATTCCTTTCCTCTGCTCTTTCCTTTCCCTTCTGGTTAACGGCCGATAGCTTTCCTCCTAACGCCTCCACTCCACGCCCTTGCCTACGGATTGTACAGGAAATCATGACACGCGGTAGGCCCTGATTAAACTTTTGAGGACGCGAGCCTTTGCCTTTGCTTCTCTATTTGCCAGCTGTGCCTCGCCTTCTTTTGAGCCAATCAACCCGGAGCAGGTTCTGTGGACTGAGCTCTGGCATAGGGAAATCTGGAAATAAAGTGTCTCTGAGAGTGGATATCTGAAAGTGAACGGACCACGCGTAGTATCTGTTTGAGGCCGTTGCCGATTGCTTCTATTTCTCTCTGATATTACAGCACACTCCTTACATTTGTTACTCGGTTTCCTTTAAGAGTATAATTGAATCCAGTAAATATATATTAAGAGTCTCCCCACAGAAAGCACTCTGGAGGGTAACAGTTTAAACAGAGCACAGGGCCCGGAAAAGCTTCAACTCTAACAGAGAAACAAGTACGTAAACATAGGCAGGGAAGGTGTCCTAAGAGGAGCTAATGGGCACTCATGAAGGAGGTGGCATTTCTAGCTTCTTCCCTCAGGCAGACATTATTTATAGGCTGGCTTTCATCTGGGCACTTGTTATCCAGTGAGTGGTTAAGAGAAAAACTAATATCCATTTGGACGGGGGGAAGGGGAACGTAAGAAAATGATTGTAGTAAGAATGTCAGTGAAAACAAAATAGACTAATAGGATATAGAATCATGGGGGCGATGAATTATTTCATGTACTGTGGCTGAGGACACCCTCTCTGAGGAGGTGGCATTTGACCTTGGACTTGAATGTGAAGAAGCAAAGATCTGTGTGTGGCTAAGTGGATGCATGCAGGGGGGCACAACAAATGCAAAGTCCCGGAGGAGAAGGTGTTTCGGTTGTTCAAGGAACAGAAGGAAGGCCTGGGACGCAGGAATATACTAAATGAGGAAAGAGAAGTAGATGGTGAAGTTCAGGAGGTACCAGAGACCAGATAACTACAGCCACTGGGAACCACTGTGGGGTTTCTCAGGCAGTGATACCATCCGCTTTATACTTTTCTTTAATGTTCATGAATTTATTTTGAGAAAGAGACTGTGTGAGCAGAGGAGAGGCAGAGAGACAGGGAGAGAGAATCCCAAGCAGGCTACGCGCTGTCAGTGCAGAACCTGATGCAAGGCTCGATCTCAACAGACCATGAAATCATGACCGGAGCCGAAATCAATAGTCTGACACTTAACCGACTGCCTGACCCAGACACCCACCCCAATCTGCTTTATACTTTTAAAAGATCATGCTGGCTGCTGAGTAGAGAATGTTTTGTGTGGGTCATATGTGGACATACGGAGACCAGTTAGGGGTCTGCCTTGGTCATGCAGTACAGGCGATGGCTTGGATGACAATAGTTGTTGGGGAGATGATGAAAAGTCCTTAGAATAAGGAATGTATTTGGTAATAGAATTGACAAGAGTTGCTGAAGGATAGATGGTGGAGAGGGAGGCAAAAGAAGGAATCAAGAACACCCCCTATGCTTTTTCAGTGATTCCATTCACTGAACCGGGAAGCTCCTCAGAATATACTGAATGTCTCAGGTTCAGTGGAAATTAAAAGCACATTCCCAACAAGGGGAGGAGTGTGGACAAGGCCTGGAGTCAAGAGACGAACAAAATTTTCAAAAAACATTTTGCAAGGCAATGTACATATCAGGAAGCTAGGAGGCGTTGAGGCTGAAAAAGTTGAGATCCTATATTGAGCCATATAATATTAATATTAAGGCCCATAAATGCCATGGGCAGCGGGGGCAGGAGGGGAGAATAGGTATTAGACAAAGAAGTCACAAATAATTCAAAAATTAAGAAAAAAAAAAACAGGAAAAGTCTCGTGTACTAATTAAATTGCTGCTGTAGTAAACCCAAAAGCCAAAGGGACCCAAGTGAGCAACTCTTAAGTCATACAGGTCGAGCACAGAAAATACCTAGAAACCATCAAGAGCTACCAAAGCCTTGTCAGAATCCTTGGGGGTGCCTTTTATGTCCCCTCTTCCTTTGAATGCTGCTCCAGATAGCAGGAAGATGGGGGCCCGCTTATTTAAGATTGACAGAGTCAAAGGTCCCTACCTGCCAATTTTATTTGTGAACCAGAATTTTAGTCCATACCCTTGACAACAAAGATGGCTCAGGAGAATAAGCTATTTGAAACTCTAAATAACTTCACAATATGTACCTAAAATATTTCGGTTCAAAGAGAATGTAGGCGTTATCTCATTCTTTCCCTAACATGTGCCGTTGAAACATTTCCTCCATCAAGGCAATGATTTTCAAGGGAGGAAGGACAGCCCATGCCTTCTCTTCACCACAAGGCTCTATCCGACCTGAGAGCCATTCAAACCACATATCTACCTTCCAGAATTGCCGAAATGCTGTCCTGCTCCAGCACCTACAAATGGTATGTGACTCCCCACTCTTAGAAACATCCTTATAGAAGATAGAAGACAGAACCTCTGAGTTAGGAGTTCCTACTGGCATTTGTTTTTTGTCCATTTGAGTCACTGGTATGCAATTTTGTATAAGTTGGCAGAGCCTAAGGAAAAGAAAAAGGATCAGACAGGTTTTCGAAACCAAATTACTGCTTTTCTGACAGATACTACTGCGTCACTTATAAGTGTTTTTCCTATTAAGTTTTGTGAGTGCAAGGACTATAGTAAATAACGTTTCATCTGCAGAAGCTTTTCAAGAAACAAATAAGGAGTAATGCAAAGTAATCCTGGAAGAAGTTTAAAGAGAGATTGCATCACCTGAATTTAAAGTAACAGAACAGAAGCAAAGGTAAAAATTGTACCGTATACAATTGCTTTCTGGGGGTATCCTTCTTTCTAGTATGTAATTTATATGCAAATTTTATGTTATTGTAATAATAATTAAGCCGTGTGTGTGTGTGTGTGTGTGTGTGTGTGTGTGTGTGCATACACACACACACGATTGCGTTTGAGGCAGGAAAAAAAAATCTAAGATTAAGTAACAAAGCCTCAAGACTTTAGGAAGGTTTTGATATCAAACAGTTAATGGATAATTCAGTTTTCAGTTTCTCATTTTACATTTTTATTTTTTTTCCTGGGCTAGATAAGAGAGAGAGATAATTTCGCTGGCATTCGATGATAGACTTGTCGTGAGGTGGTATTTACATTTTTTTTAAGGCTCAACTAACGTTTTTCATGCACTAACAACCACATTTCTGGGAGAAGTTAGGAAAACGCATGACACTGCACATGAAAAAGAAACCAGAAGACCAGGAGGATGCTGGAGTTTTGCACTGGTTTGAAACAAGCCGTGCATAGCTAATCAGTCAGAAAACCCTGGATTACAACCAAACCATAACAGAAGAATATAAATGAACACAGGCATAGGAGTGATTCTTGCTGGAAAAAAAAAAAACTTGAATTATCAACTAGTTTTCTGAAAATTGAAAAATAGGAGACACTCAATTATTGTCAGTACACGTCCTCGATTAGGCAAATCTGTGTGTCAGTCAACCAGAATATACAATAGAATAATTTAGGTTCATTCTCTCTCAATCTACAAACATAATCATTTTCACATAGAAACCTGGCAATGCCACACCTCATTTCTCAGCCGACTTAAGAACAGTGTGCAGTCTCGAGGTGTTTTGGAACACCTTTCCAAAATGAATCCCAGTACATCTCCAGGCCCCTTACAGATTATCATCACTACAATTAAAGCTAACGCGCACTTGTCAAAACAAGATACATCACACTTGGGGTACAATAGCCCTAGATTTATTTTTAATCATCCTTTGTCACCTGCTCGCAAAGTTTGCCAATGGAACCATTTGCAGTGCGGTCCCAATCCTTATTAGTGATTTAGTCATAGTTATTGCCATAATTATCATTTTAAAACTTTAACAAATAATTAGTACTTAACAGCTTTACGCGATGTTTAATGAGGTGGTAATAATTTACCAGAAATAAAAATTCAGAAATGTTACAATTTTTTATCTTTCTGTTTTGGGGCCCCTTATGAAGATAAAATAATACCAAAGCTAACTTGGAACTCATGATGCTTAAAGGAAGAAAAGAGGGTCACATATGCAGCTGTAGACTGAATGACTTTGCTCTTTTCCAATATGCCAGTCAGGATGGGCGGGGGTTCACAAATCTCAGTGGCTTAACACAACAAAGTCTGTTCCTCCCTCATACTAATGGTGATGCAAGGTAATAGTCGGGGATCGGCCCAGTGTATTCAGTCAGGAACCCAAAGAAGCAGAGGCCCCACCTCCCCAACGACCATGTGCTTCCAACAGGAGAAAAAGGGAAGCTCTGCATATCACTTCTGTTCACATTTCATTAGCAAAATCAAGTCACAAGGTAAACTCTACCTTCCAAAGGAGAATGGGGAGTACAATCCTACCCTGTACCTAGAAAGTGGAGAACCAGAATATTCCTGAACAGTTTGAGTGACTGCCAAATCCAAGCGTGCAGAAAGATGGCTAACTGCCAAGGGCAGGTTCCTGGAAAATCTCAGGAAGAAAAGTAAAGTTGATGCGATCATCTTTTGTTCTGTATCTTACCTCGCCACAGAGGCTACCTATTTCTATGACCCGGGTGATGGTTTTACAAAATGTTCAATATTCCATGTAGAGAAAAACTCAAATCACCAATAACAAAGTGAAGAGAGGAATCACTGAAGAAAATCTTATATTTCAAGAAGAATCATGAATATCCATTTTCTCCTTTGGGTGTCCTACTTACACATTAATCAATAAACAACTACGGTAATACAGGTGGATTCTCACCCTGCCTGCGCTATGTGGGAGACGCCGGTAACCAGAGATTAAGTGTAGGAGCCCAGAAATGGAAATATAAAGCAAGCTTGGCCATAATGTTCACAGCAGGAAGTTTCGCCTCTGACCATTTGACACAGCTGATTCTTACGCCCTTGTTTTATCCAGGAAGATATAGACAGCTATTATGGTGCATCCACTTTGGCACAGTCTCATCAAAATTGCAAAGGCAAAATATAATAACATTCTTTTTTGTCAACAATGTATGTAAAAGACAGTCCCGATTGGCTAAGCCTCAGTTCATCAACGGTCTACACCCCAGAGAATTATATCAAAATTAAAACACTCTGCTTGTACATTATTTTTATATAAGAATGTATACAATATTATCATTGACCTTCATCCTATTCCAAATATCTCCCCATTCTTTAATGTCAACTCTTCTCTTGTGTGTCTGTTATCACACTTAAATACCATCTATCTTTCTCATCCCAAGGCCCGCTCCATCACGTGCTCTTCTCCACAGCTGTTGTCTAGACTCCACATGCACAGCCATCGGAAATGATCTGTAATAAGTCTTTATTACTTGTAAATCCCTGTTTTCCCCATTGGAGATTTAGTAAAATATTAACAATAATTGATACTCATTAAGAACGGGACCAAGGATTGATAGAATAACTTCACAACTGATCCGCAGGAAATTGACAGCTACCCTTTTCAGGTATTTGAGGAGAGTTTTATATATGTACCCTCCTTCCACACTCAAGATTTTTCTATCATTTTTAACATGTTAACAAGGCCACTGGCATTTCTCCCTTTTGTAGTGCTCATGCCCTTTGTCTCTTCCAGATTAAACTCTATAGATTTTCATCAACACAGTTTCCAAACATTTGTACCATTTATAAATGGCTTCAACTAGGAGATCATTTATTATCATTATTCATTAACTTATTAAGAAATGACTTAAGATGACATGGAAATAATGGAGCTTGACAGTGCCCTTGACCCTTTATGTTTGTGTGTCTGCAGAGGATATATGTAGGCATGTAAAAGATGGAGGGATAGAGAGAGAGAGAAAATCTTCCAGCCAATTGTAAATTGGGTACAGTTGCTCAATTTCATTATCTTCCAAAACTTCAAATGTAAATTTCAGTTCATAAAAAAATATAGTATTTTTGGGGCGCCTGGGTGGCGCAGTCGGTTGAGCGTCCGACTTCAGCCAGGTCACGATCTCGCGGTCCGTGAGTTCGAGCCCCGCGTCAGGCTCTGGGCTGATGGCTCGGAGCCTGGAGCCTGTTTCCGATTCTGTGTCTCCCTCTCTCTCTGCCCCTCCCCCGTTCATGCTCTGTCTCTCTCTGTCCCAAAAATAAAAATAAAAACGTTGAAAAAAAATTAAAAAATATATATATAGTATTTTTATTTTCCAAAAAGACCCTAAGAGGATATTGTATATAGGGTGATGCTCGGAGGTATCTGAGATGTACATCTCAAAGCATTACCTAGTAATAAAAACTTAGAGTTAAAAATAAGAAGAAAGAACAGCAATGGGACAAAGGTCCAAGGGAATGGACTACATACTGCCTTTGTGCACTTTTTTCATTAGGTAAATAAATGAGTTCAGTGGGCTTTTTTCTTCCTTCTTGTACGTTAAAATATCTCCGAGTCAAACTTCTGCTCCAAAACATGGTGTATAGTTCCCATCTAAGGTTCTATATCTCAACAACAATGATTTCATTTGTTTCAAATGATCTGTGGTCAAGCCTCGATGTGTTTAAGTGTTTTAGGGCCTATTTGAAAATGACACAGACCCTGATCTAAAGATCTCATCAGTTGAAGAGGGCAGTGGTTCTTGGGCTTCAGAGAAAGCTAATTTAATGGAACTTTGCCAATGATCTAGAATGTCACAGCCTCAAAAAGAAATTTATAGCCTTTCTTATATATGGTTATTCTTTGGAGGAGGGACTTGGACTCATCGTTGAGAAAAATTTGAAAGCTAGATCGACTAGGCAAGGTTAGGTGTGAATTCCTCCAAGCTCATTTTCTGAGCACATGAAAGTTGATCTTCAAAATATCAAATTTATGCAGAAGACAGTCTGTGCTGAGTTGCATGCATATGTTGAAGTGCCAACAGGTCTGGCCAAAGAAAGAAGGGCTGCCTGGGACCACAGACATTGATGGGTTGGAGACATCTCAGCCTCCAAGGCTAGTTGACTTAAAACATGGTTGGCAGGAAGGAACTTTCTACTATATCCTTATCCTGTGCCTTCAGCATCTGTGTTCTATTTCCTAACTTGTCAGTGGGCAGCCTGCTGGAACAAGAGCCTCTTCTTCAAAAGGAATATGAAAAATTAGCATGCCAAATAACTGCCTCATTCCAATCAGAGGGCAGTTTGTATATTCTGTAAGACAAGCTTCCTTCTCAATTCATGGACCTGAGAATTCAATTCAAGAGTGCTCTGCTCTGCTAGGGAGATAACCCAGGAGTTAGTGCTTCAATTACATCAGCAGGTATGTTACTTTTTTGCTCCTTCTTGCTAGTGTTCTCTTGCTTGTCATTGTCTGAAATACATGGTTAGTCAGTATAGGTCGCACAGGTAAAGGGTGTTACGGGAGGAGGAATTGTCAAGAAGGTCCTCTAAGTAGGTTTTCTGTCTATAGCTACAAAAATGCACTGCAAAATGAAGCGTGTAGTTGTAACTGTTAAGGACTCCATATAATACGTGTGTTGAAGCCCACTCCTTCGGCGAGCGCCTCCTTGAAATGTGTGCGAATAAAGTTGCCCTAAATGTTCTGACTCTAAACAAGGTTGTAAGGTAGTTTCATGTTTTATCTCCAGTGACCTCTTCCTTCCCTAAATCCTCTGTCTTTATTAATTTTCTGGATACCTGCTCTCGCCAGAGAGAGCTAGTGCCTCAGGAAGCCCCGCCCTTCCTGTCACAGCAGAGAACTGCTCTCATACATCTGCACCCTCGACAAGCTTATTTTGAATGTCTAGTCTGTCCTAAGCGATGGGAACATAAAGAGTTCCTGCTCTCAAGTTGCCTGTAGTCTAGTGAGGGTGAAATGTAGACTGCACTCTCTACAGTTTCAACCTATAATAATTAGTCTTCAGTGGAAGGAAGAAGACCAGGTTGCAATGGGCATCGGTCACCCAGATGGTGTGGATACCGGTGACTGGTGACCATTGGGCGGACCTTGAAGGAAACAGAAATGCTATCAAAACAGAAATGAGACATGTGCTTATCACAGAGATGAGAGAGGCAATGGCTGTTGACCGCGTACCCACATCCAAGATAAGGAAGCTCACCGAAAGCCAGGCACAGCGGGCTGGAGTCCAGGCACTGGCTTCCGGCCCAGAGTTCTGGGCTCCACAGACTACAGACAGACCAGATGCCTACACCTGGCCTCAGTCACCCTGATGTCCCAGCATCTTCTATATCCTTTTGGAAAAGCCCCAAGTGCTCCCTGCCCTTCTCCACCCTTTAAGTTGAAATTAAATCTGCCGTCAAATTAAGTTTACAGTCATGAATTTTTGGAATGAGCAGTCTATCGGAAATAGAAAAAATGTCACGACGATAACATAATAATCAGCACGCCTGAGTGCTTGAGGCTCCTTGAGACTACATTTATCACCTCTTTGAATCCTCCACCCATAGGAGGTAGGTGGGTTGATCATGCCTGTTCCATCATGGCCAGAGAAGTGGTGATAGGGAGAGGTGTCACTTCTGAGTCCCCGCGGCCAGCCTTCCAGGCCTTGCAGGCAATCATTTCTTCACTTTGAGCTGAAGCTTCCAAGAGCATATTGTTGAATGCAACTCACTCCCTGACTGCAAAATCCCAACTCTAGGCTTCCTGATGGCAAGAGAGGAAGGAGATACGGACTTTAAGAAACATTTTTTTTATTCCGAATTTCCAGGAATTGACCTACATAATCCTCATGATGGTCCTAGAGAGATATGGATCATTTTCCCATCTTAGAAAGGGTAAAACTGATCCTGATGCACGTTAAAGCTTGAGGACCACTGTGCTAGGAGAACTGGGAGTTGTGAAAGCAGGGGGGATAGATGTTTACGGTGACAGGGAAAAAAGAAGGTGCAAAGGCACTGAGGCAGGGAGAGCCCTGTTCAGGAATGGGCGGAAACCTCCTGTGACTAGAGCCCAGAGAGGTAGGAGAGCCGGCGGCTGAAGGTGAGGAGGCAGAAAAGGGCCAAGCCACTGTGGGCTCCATGAGGTAGAGGATGTGGACTTTCTCCCACTGGCAGTGGGCAGCCACTGCTGGCTTCTGAGGAGGAGTGGAACAAAACCAAGTTTTGCATCGTTCAAAGATTGCTAGCTGCAGTGTGGAGAATGGATTACATGGAGGAAGTATGGATTTGAAGAGACAGTCGAGAGGCTATCGCGTCAGTGAAGTGAGAGGTGATGGTCACCAGGACCAGGTGGTGGCAGTGAAGAGAACAGAATGAGCACATTCAAGAGCTCTTTAGGACAGGGGACCCTTGGTCCATCCTCAACACAGCAGCAAGATTTGAAAGCTGAATCAGATCTTGTTTGTCTTTGACTTCTAATTCTTCAGTCTTCCCAGTGCGGATGGGTGGATGGGATGAAATCCAAAATCCTTAACAAATCCTGGGGCTTCTCCTCATTCTCCACACTCCAACCCCAGGCTCTTTTTCTGTTCCAGACTCAGGGTTTTGCACATGCTGTTCCCTCTGTCTGAACACTCTTCTAGCAACTTCCACATGGAGGGCTCTGCTCCCCCTTGTTTACTGAGCCTCAGCTTGAATGCCCCCTCCTCAGAGGAGACTTCCTGGACCATCCAGTGGAGGTAGGGGGTCCATACTATTATCTACCCCAATACCTTGTGTTTGCCTTTCCCGGGTCTTAGAGTAATTTGTCATTTGCTTTGTTCTTCATTTACTATCCTTTGTTTGTCTCTTCATGAAGAATTCATGAGAGCAGGAATCATGTCCGTCTTACACACCCAGCACCGTACCTGCCCTAGCACGTAGTAACCTCTCAGTAAATACTTAGCACATGAACAAATAAACTCATAAGGATATGGATATCTTGGGGCACTCCAAGTTTCAGGCAGGCACAGCTGGATCAGTGGTGGGGACCTTCTCCGAGGAACACATTAGGTGAAAAATAATCACATTTTAGATGCAAGAGCTATGTGTCAGCCTTATCTTTATTTCTCCTTTCTTCTTTCATTACTTCCCTGAGATTTTTTTCAGAAGGTCACAAGTTCAGAGCCAGTGGCCTGCAAACTCCTGGACAATGCATACAAGCAAACTGTCTTTCTCCAGAACCGTTTGCGGCAGTCACGTTTTGTTTCAATACCTTAAAAGTTGTCAGGACAATGAAAAGACCACCACATTTACCCAGATGTCCGAAATACTAAAAGGTCAAATTCAGCTGCATTTTTATTATTGAGGAGATTTTTAGATCACTAAAGCATAGATCTTCTGTATATATGGTTTTAATTAGTATTATTTCCTTTCACATTCTGGAGTACTTTCTGTTTGCAACCTCACATCCAATGAGTAATCTTTATCATCCTCCACAGAAGCCAAGGTTTAGAAAATTGTATAATCCCTATATTCTAACTCAGGCGATTGAAGCAGAGAGAGATTACTTTTGCCAAGAGAGTGGTTTTATGGCTGAATCGGTTTCAGATTCAGAGCGTATTCCAAGCTTTCAACCCTCTACTAATGAACTGTGTACGATTTTCATTTCTGTTTGCTTACGTGAGTATTTACCAAGCCACCGGCATCATATAAGATCAGTATCCAAGCTACAAAGGCTTTTCAAATTGCTAACACCAGACATAGTTTAGACTTTAAGTACCAGGAAGCAACTGGGAACAGCTGCTTTTGAATCAGACATAAATCTAAGCAATGCTCCAATATAGCAAAAGGGGGAAAAAGACCTTGTCTCATTAAATAGCTAACAGGAGAGTATATCTGATAGTAAAACCTTGGCAGAACATAAAATACCTGTTTACTGCCAAATTCTAGTCACACAACATTAAGGTTACCTATTTAAGCACGGAGCACTGGCTTCTCATCATATATAATTCTATCAAGGAGTCTCCCTTGTGAATCTTAGTTGCCTTTAGAGTAAGCAGAAATACTATTGCCAAGATAACCAGGACTCAACCTCACGGGGATTTGTAGATAAAAATTAATCCCTCGAATTGTGCCCAGAAGCAAATCAGTGACTAATGGAGACTAGCAAGCAAAGGCATAACTAACCTCTTGGCGCCTGTCGCAGCCAAACCTTCGGAATAATTTTCCAGGGTAGCTCCTTAGAAGAGCACATAGACAAAATCCCGTCTGAGCATTAGAAACAGGAACTATACAGGCATGGTCTACTTATTTTTCCTTTATCTGTTGTCATGGCCATCCTCCAATTACTGTACTGGAGTGTCTCGAGATTGTCATGGGATGAACAGCACGTGCCCAGGGGAAAGGGTAACTTTTTTTTTTTTTTACTTCTACACCACCTAAAGGTAATTTTAAGAAAAATTCTGGGGGAAAATATCCCCATGGGGATATTTTTAATCAAGAAGCACAACATTTCCCATATAAATGTTGCATAGGGACAGCCATGAAAATAACCCATTAAGTAAAATATTCCAAAATCGAATCTAATAAGGCTGGATAGAAAAATCCATTCTTCTACTTTGGAATAGAATGTATAATAAAACTAGGGAAATGTTCACATGGCATTGAAGTCTACAGGGCCAGTGTATTCCAGAGCATTCACAGAAAAGCAGAGAGTTAAGAAATGGGAAAATAAAAGGGTGATAGCGTTCTAACATGGCCACAATGAATAGATCTACCTTCAAATAAAAGAAAAAGAAAATCAATTCAGTTAGGAAGATGTCAGGATGGAACAATTATTCATGGCTAATTACTTTTTAAAAGATGATGACAATGGGTTAGTTTTCCCTGATATTGATGAAGGAAAACCTTTGGGGAAATCATTAGCAAAGGTGAGCAATGATATGAATTATTCTCTGGGATGTTGGAAGGCAAAGAAGAGGGAAGAATACGTAAAATACCAGTATAGTCTAGTGAAGGTCATCAAGACAAAGGAGCTGATACTACAAATTACCATTTCCTAAAATCCAAACCTGTCATCAATATGTCTCGCAGTGAATTATTTCCTTGAACAGATGATTTGTTATGAAATGTTCAGTAACTCACCAAATGACTTTAAATAATTTTTGTCAGCAGTACATTCTGAAAGGCAAGATTATATGTAGTTGTTCTACCTATAAATTACGAATCCTTTTAAAACAATTAGTGTAGTACCATTTTTGATGTGTGCTCTTAGGTTTGGCCATAGACAGGTTGGTGCTGTGCTGTGGTTCCTGCTCACAGAACAGAGTTTACCCGGAAAAAAGAAAACAAACAACCTTGGTGGTGTTCACAGGCAGTCTCTGAACATAGGTTAATTATAGATTATAGCCTAGAGATGTGATCAAAGACCATGCACATTTGTGAGAAATGAACAGACTGTGACATGGGTGGTCTATTCATTTTCATCATCAAAAATGCCTGTAAATAATAGGAGCAGAGATCTATCAAAGAAGACCCTTCCTCTGGCTATGGTGAGGCAAGGGCTGCTTACCATATGCAAGAATTTTCAGCAACCCCTATATAAACTCCCTGTCCAAAATACACACACACGTATATACGTGAATCTGTGTATGTACAAGTATGTATCTAGGCTCATATGTAGGGCCATGTGCTCACCTTATGAAAAGAGGTCGCTCCACCTGGGTGGCTCAGTCGGTTAAGCGTCTGTCTTCGGCTCAGGTCATGATCTCACAATTTGAGGGTTCGAGCCCCGCATTGGGCTCTGTGCTGATAGCTCAGAGCCAGGAGCCTGCTTTGGATTCTCTCTCTCTCTCTCTCTCTCTCTCTCTCTCTCTGCCCCTCCCCAGCTTCTGCTCACCCGCTCTCTCTCAAAAATAAATAAATAAACATTAAAAAATAAATGTAAAAAAGGCAAGATGTCCCTCTAACAACCATTAACATTGGCTGGTACATAGACACCCTTTGAACAGATAATATGTGTTTATCTGCTCTCGTGAAAAGCACGGTGAACAAGGTAAAGACCATTAGCTAGCTGTCTAGTGACCCAGTCTGTGATACTAAAACTTGAATCAATTCCTGAAACAACAGGGTTAATTCCCACTTGGATAAATAAATTTCCTGACTTGCTGAAGTCACAGCTGAGAATCCTAGCTTGAATAACCTTTAAGTGAGTTGATCGGGCATTTCAGCACTGTCTGCTATCTGGTCCGCCTCTCCTCTGTTCATTCCCACAACTCCAGGTTGACGGACCTGTTCACTGTGGTTCCACTCAATCCCGACACTCTGCCACGTTCTGCTGATTCATTTTTAATTCTGCCAGTCCCCCCATCTGCAGCCTGTCCCCTCTCCCTTCTCTTCGAAGTATCTATCTCTTACAGACCTGTACATACTTCTACCATAGCTTATTTAGACCTCATTCATCAAGCACAACTCAGGAAGTCTTCCTCGAAGGCAGCAGCCCACCGTGAGCTCACCGTCCTCCGACAGTTCACACTGTCAGACTTGACATTCTCTTACTACTTCATGTGATTATGTGTCTTTAATAATTACACTAGCTGTGAACTGCTTAAAAGCAGGCCAATGCGTAACATATCTTTGTGTCCTTAAAAATGATAGCATCATATCTTCTTTATATCAGGTGCTTAAAACAATGTTTTGATTCATGAATGGATTGAGTTTAAATGGCCCTAAATGTTTCTTCAGATTTTATGTGGGAGAAATTAGCCTATAAGCAGATGGCATCCATATAAGCAAACTAGATGAATTTCTGTTAACCATAACATATATGCCAGAATTCTGTATCATGATGTCGCTAGATAATAGAATCAATCTTAAGTAAACAATGTGAAAAACAAAATAAGAAAACAATTTTCCTTATCTTAGTTAAAGTATTTCCTTATTAAGAGAATTATTTTCAGTTTTGAAGTTTGATCATCGAGAAAATAGTAGCTACTAGTGAATTTTCCCTTTGTTGTTGGTATTTAAGAATTTTCATTCATTGCTTTCTAGGAAAGCTGTTAAGAAAGAGACGTTGAAGACAGAAGCAGAATAAGGTCTTTCAATGAAAGATAATTGCTATGAGACCACTCTTGCCTTCCTTTTAAAAACACATCTGGAAATTGGAAGAAAAAACTGAAGAAATGGGAGAAGGAGGTATCAGACTCAAACATTCCCGAACGTGGATATAGAATATGATGAAACAGCTGACTCCAATTGCAAAGTCTCAGCAAACATTTCTGGAAACATCTACTAGACTCTTTTCTCCTTGAATATATGACTGTTCTGCCAGAGTGCTGCTGCATGGAAGGATGTCTTAAGTCAACAAAAAGAAAGTCCTCCTTTACCATCCTAACAGAATCGAGGCATCAATGGGATTAAATTGTCAGAGTCTGGAGAGATTCCAAAAACTGGCACTCTGTTGTCAACTCCATAAGACAATGCATCATGCCTACTTATTAATGTGTATTATAAGAACTTCCAAGGGGCGCCTGGGTGGCTCAGTTGGTTGAGTGACCGACTTTGGCTCAGGTCATGATCTCGCGGTTTGTGAGTTTAAGCCCCACGTCGGGCTCTGTGCTGACAGCTCAGAGCCTGGAGCCTGCTTCCAATTCTGTGTCTCCCCCTCACTCTACCCCTCCCATGCTCATGCTCTGTCTCTCTCTGTCTCTCGATAATAAATAAACGTTAAAAAAAAAAACTTTCAATACCTTTTGTGAAAATTCCATATAACCAGCTAAGGGCATTGATTTTTCAGACATTTGGGAGTGTTGAGGAGACCTTGGGCAGCCTCTCTGCTGATCAAAGGAGTGATTACCCCAATTATTCTTCCTACAGAATATTTTAGGTTTATGCATGCATTGTAGCAGGTGTGTTTAAACTCAACTCAACTATTCATATGGGCATCTCGAGGGCTCTTAAAAATACAGTGCAACTTGACCTAAAATTCCACGAAAATTCAGAAAAAAGGAAAATTACCTATCCTCTTTGGAGGGTGTTTTTAGAGAGTTTGAAAAAGGACACTGATGGATTCCTCCAGATGAAGATTTGAGAAGTAATAGTATCTGAGCCAGGTGGGAAGGAAAAGACAAGAAGATGCTAAAGTGTTCCCAGCATATTCTGCTGATGTTTTAAATTCTACCCGGTGGTAATTGGAATGGGATTTCGTTATAAGAAGTTTTTACCCACTCACACCAACTGCATCCTTACAAGAGTGATGGAGACTAAGTGTACCTGTTATGACCATTACCCTCATCGTCTCCAGGGAAACAGCCCAAGGAAGTTATCAAAGCTGTCAAAGTAGAGGAGGAAAGAATACAGTGCCAACAAGCTCAACACTCCAAAATACTTGAGGCTTTAAAATAAATAACAAACTCATACAATTCCACTTAACTAATCATGAGGGGGAATAAAAGCCTTACTTCCTTTTCTATTTCAAAGATTTTAACACTAAACAAACAAAAAAAAAAAACCAAAAAACACAGCCGATGGCCCTTGCAAAAATATTATTCATATTTCTCGTTGCTTAAACAATATAGAGCCTCAATAAGATTGTCAAGTACAGCACATTTTAGGTGTAAGTAAAGTTAAGATTAGCCACGAACACAAATAATCCATCTATGATAAGGTCTTTAAATACAATAATTATTTATGCCTTTTTCATGGTTCGATTTTAGCTTTCAAAGGTATGTGGCTAAACCATACACAGACGCGACACTTTATAGTAATCCATTATATGTGTGTTATGGCAAAATCCCATCCCCGATCCTTATGTGAGATGTACATTTCCTTCTTGTCCAGGGCTGTCTGAAATTCATGGGCTCTCATTGCGATGTGTTCATAATTTAAAGGCAAAGGGTAAAAACCGGTTCTGGCTGGTGGATTTTTTTCTTGTCTTCTTAGTCCTCAGTCTCACTTAATCTGAGAGAGGCCATCTCCTGCTTTATAGTCCCTGTTCAATGACGAATGAGAGAGCTCTCTAAGTCGGTGCCATTCAGGTCAAGAGGATGTGTGGGGAAGCACAACTGATTCTAGCCTACATTCTCCAGATCCAGCATTTCCCAACATCCACCATGTTGCCCTCAGGGCTTCGTGGAATCGGCCACGCCTAAGCAATTCCAGATCTAGTCGCAGTTGATCACTTGCCCCTGTCAGGAAGTTTGTACTTCCTGACTTGACTTTCTAAGTTAGATAAGAAAATCAAGCTTAACAAATGCTAGCAGAGCCGTAAGTCCATGGAGAGGAACAAAATGGGGGTTGTGTTTAAATAACTCTAAGTCACAGGTGGTTCTGAGTATTTATTACATACCCTGCAAAAATTGAGATACGAGTCAATAGACTCCCATTCTCTGCCCAGCCCCCATCTAATCCAGGCAAGCGGCAGCTCTGGTCTTCCAGGAGGAACAGGAAAGGTGAAGATACTCTTGCCTCTGAGAAGATAGAGGGCAACCCCATCTAGGGGGGGAAGAAGAGAAAAGGCAGGCACAGATCTCCACATCCCTGGAACTCTTGGAGCCCAGAGCACATTCCTTCTCCATTTCTAGAGTATTCTTCCTCTTCAAATACCCACGGTCTCAGATGCTACCCTCAGTCCATTCTCTTCTCACTCCATTAACTGTCCTTGGAACAAGTCCAGACCCTTGGCTCTAACCACCAGGGAAGATTCAGGTGTTGGGAGGACAGACACTTACACAATGAAAGAAAAGGATACAAAATTGCAAATATAATACATGAGAGTGTTCATTACCAATGAATTGACAAACATGGAAATAAGAAGCAGATATAATCCCATAAATACAGAGAACAATCTGATGGTTGCCAAGGGGAGGGGCTGGGGGGATAGGTGAGGGGGAATGAGAGATACAGACTTCCGGTGTTGTCATGAATAAGTCACAGGGACGGAAGGTTCAGCATAGGAATACGGTCCGTGGTATTGCAATAGGGTTGTATGGTGACAGATGGCAGCTACACTCAGCAGTGAGTACGATGGCGTGATGTCCAGAGGTGTGGAATCACTGCGTTGCACACCTGAAACTAATTCTTAAAAAAAATTCTTGAAAAGAAATTGAATGCGGGGCGCCTGGGTGGCGCAGTCGGTTAAGCGTCCGACTTCAGCCAGGTCACGATCTCGCGGTCCGTGAGTTCGAGCCCCGCGTCGGGCTCTGGGCTGATGGCTCAGAGCCTGGAGCCTGGAGCCTGTTTCCGATTCTGTGTCTCCCTTTCTCTCTGCCCCTCCCCCGTTCATGCTCTGTCTCTCTCTGTCCCAAAAATAAATAAAACGTTGAAAAAAAAATTAAAAAAAAAAAAAAGAAAAAGAAATTGAATGCTTATTAAGAAGATGAAAAAAACCAGAGCATACTAATAGGTAGGTCACAGCCAGTTCCAGGTGCTCGGATCAGGTGCCTTCCACTGTCATAGCGCGTAGACCGGCTGCCATCGCTGCTCACACACGGCGACTCCGGCCCTAATCCCACTTCTGCCAATTTCCCTTTTCACACAACTGCCCTTTGGAAAACTACCTCTTTCACAAATCAGGTGTCTGGTTAGTTGAGAGATTTCACTGATGCTTATGAGTCTTTTGTGCAATATTTCATTAAGCTTTTGCACATTCTGGTTGATAACTAAAAGAAGAAGTGAACCCAGTTATATCTGGTATTACAATTGAAAAAAAATTATGAAAAGAGTAAAAACCCTTTAGACAAGTCTTCAGTTTCTTTTTTTCCAAGGGTATTGATTTGTTCCATTTTACATATATTTCTTAACCATAACCATATGTAAAAAATGAATTTTATTTTCATAGCCCCACCACTGCTCTTTAAAATGCACATAGATTTGCAAGATAGACAAAATAGAGGCTACAAATTACTCTCAGTAGTTAAAATTCAATTGCATTGATGAAATTATGGAAAAGGGTTCATTTTCTGGTGCTGTCTTTGAGCTTTTTGAAATCCTGGTTGCTGGCTTACTCACTAATTTGGTAATTTGCAATAGGTTTCCCAGTCATTAGTGCAAATTAGTGAGGTTTAGCTATAATGTGAATATTAATATCTTCATTTAGAAGCATTCCACGTGCCCTCGACTGGTTTCTAAGGACAAGTTGGTTTTTTTTAAACCTTGGAGAAAGGCTATATGAAATACATGAATATGATGTTTATGAAAAGGCATTTGATAACCAATGCATTATTTTTCACCTTCCATGAATAAAATGTCAGCGACTTTGGTAATACTGTACTTTAAAAGCCCCAAGGACTGGCAGGCAGCCCCATGCACATACTGTGCTATATTAAAGGAATATTGGTTCTTGGCTAGGAAGGATTTTCTAGCCCAGTCTGAGCAATAACCACTTGATCACACATCTCGCCTGCATCTAAGCTCCCGTCAGCCGAATATGTGCCTCTCATTTGCTGGCTCCAAGCCCTCCACTCAGCATCCTGCACACTCACTGGGGCTGTGTGCCTTCAGATACGTGACCTCTGGGGCACACTGGAGAAATGTCGCCTTCTGTCCATGACCCTTTCAAGACCCTTTAATGTCTTCTGAAGTTGTCACTATGGCACTGCCTGGCTTCCATAATTCTCCCTGACAACCACTCCTCCTGACGCCAGCTTTGACCGTGTGGCTCTAACTCAAGTGCCTGCTGGAAACCACCACCGTCAGTGTCTTGTTTTTTCCCCAATAGAAGCAGAATGGGGACTTCGCCTGTGGACCCACCAAAATTACCAACGTAGTAGCTCAGAATAACCCTCTCTGCCCTGGCACCTAGTCTGCCAACTCACCTGACTCAGGCCACAGAGAATTCCAAAGCTTTCTCCCCCTCTCTTTCCTAAACATGGCATTATTTAACACTTGTCATCAATCAGCTTGGAGGCAAGAATGATCACATGACACAGTATCCTCATGGAAAAGAAAGATACATTCATCAGCTGAGACCTCAAAACAAGACAGCAAGATGGATAGTGGCATGAGAAATCAGGGTTCCTTATTTTTCTGAGTTATATCACCTCCCACTTATGGTTGTAATATTCCTGAAACAATCTTGGGTTTTGGATTTGAGTCTGTGAGTCTGTGACCCACCTCGGAGTCTTAGTTCCCCTATTTGTAAAATGAAGAGAATAAGATCGCATCACAAGGCTGTCATAAGGACTAAAATATAAAATATGTAACATACCCAGCACAGAGCCTGGCACATAGTCGGGCTCAAATGGATAATGATGTTATTATCATAATTGAAATCATTATTAAAATGGCAGGTGTCTGAACATGTAGGTCCTCACTGGGGCCCTGGGGTTAATTACCAGTGATTAGTCATTGACACAGTTTAGACTCCAAATCCAAAAGGGATGCTGACCAGAAGTAGCATGGTCTATGAAGAGCCAGAGGGACAAGCCACCTCTGGGTTCTTTAAGAAAAGACAAAGACTCAGACATTTGGAGGATTATCCAATACTAAATCCAAAGGGTCAGGCGCAGGAAATTTTAGGGTCAAGATTTCCGAGTTGAGAGACAGATGGGCTTGGAACAAGAGCCCGTAGCAGCCATCCTGAACCTCAAGACACAAGTGGGTGTTTCCAGCTCACCCCTCTGAGCCAGGGGTGTTTGGGAGTGTGAAGTGGGCCTCAAGGGTCCGAAACAGAACACAGAGCACAGGAGGTAAGGGCTTGGAATGCCTTTAGCCCATTTGAGCCATTTTTAAAACGCTGCATCAACACTATTCCAATATTATGACCTTTGAGAAACACCTGTGTTCAAAGCCCGTCTACCCGAAAGACCACGTTTTCCGAACAGCAGTTCTATTTCCTGAAAATCAGGCACCTGTTACCCGAAGTGACAGTCCCTGCTGTGCGGAGGCAGCCATCAGATCCAACAGCTGTGTCTGCTTGAACTATGCGACAGAACGACCCTGTGGGGACAGTGGGACTCTGTAGAACGCCCCTCTCGATCATCTTGGTGGCCCTCTCCAGCCACAGTCAGTCTGTCAGCAGCCACTATGGGGCATTTGTCCTCAGCACAGTAGGCAGTCCCATGAACCGACACGTGGCTCTTTCCAAGGGGGAACAAGACCTTATCCCCTATGCGCTAATGAGTATGAGTGCCCCGTCATGGAGTTCAAGACCCTTCTCCCCACCCAATCGCTTTCTACTGCACTTCACAGCTTCCCTACAGCCAACCACCCTGGTGCATTTGTAAATTCTTAATACTTTGGCATAACATGACTTCCTTTTAGACCCCTCATGCCTGTTCTTGGAATTCATCGAACCCTTTCCCTTCAAGTTAACACACGCTTTCTGCCGGTCAATGTGCCCCCACTTCAAAACTTCACTTCCAGTGTAGCGTTTAACAGCCTAGTGTGGGGAAGAAGGAAAAAAGAGAGCGAGAGAGAAAAGCAAAAGTGTGAGCCTCATGAAAAGGGAAAATCAGAACAGATTGCAATAAAGCTAAACTGTCTATTCATTTGAATCAAATGCTATAAATTTCTAAGCATAATGTTTGACAGTAAACTGTCATCAAAGCAGCAGACTCATTATAAAAATGCTAAGGGTATATAAATCTCATTGACTGCTTATCATTAACTGCGTGGGGTGCTGATAGGAAATGCCTGGTTATAATTTATACTTCACTAATAAGGTCCATTTTGGAGTATAGCTGTCAAATCTATTACTCACCTTTCCCCAGTTTTATAGTTGTTCTGGACAGCACTGAAATTGAATGTTAAAAGTGTGGTTTCCAGCATTATCTTTTGCTCTAATATCTCATCCCTGCATATTGAAGCATGCCTCACCTCTAATCAGAACTCAACAGCTAGATTGTTTTTCGGAAAGCAAACCAAAGGGAGTGAGAGAGACAGAGAAACATGCTTTTAAAAAGGCAAGACGTAACAGAGTGTTGTTTGCCCACTTTCAAAATTTAAAAGGAAAAATGCAATTAAAATATTGGCAGTCCAATTATGCCATTATTCTACCATGCCATCAGCATTGATGATGTTCTTTTTTTTTTTTTTTTCCCTTGGCTGTGATGAAGAAACTTGCCAATAAGTTATCACGACGCGGTAGGTGCAGGATTAGACATTTCTACTTAGGTTGTCACATTTATGTTTAGGCTGGTATTCAAGGAGCTCAAATCGGTTTCTCCAACTATCGAGCCGTGTCCTCATGATCACACAGATCAGGAAAAAGGCTGTTGGTCCCTACAGAAGCTATGTAAGACAGGGAACGTGTCCAAGGAAAATATTAATACAGATACCCAAACACGGCAACATATGGTTTAACCTCCAGCTCACTTTAAAACCCCATCTTTGATATGCTAAACACTAAAAAAAAATCCCAGTAAACTTTGAAAGAAAATGTTCTCATATTTTTGGCATATGATAAATGGAGTGATCTCCATTTCTCCGTGTCTAATATACCAGCTCTTACTCACTGAGGCTTCCAGGGTATCGAGGAAAAGCAAGGAGTTTCTAGAACGTGCCAAGCTAATGTGCTCAGCAAGGATACAAACTGAAGGCCCCGACGAGAGCCACGCCTCACCAAAACGTTAAAACCAATGAAGTTCATAGTCATCAAATCACAGACCTCCTCAGTCTGAACTGAAGAGTCCAAGTGTGAGAGATCAAAGAGAAAGCCCACCGGGTGATGAATTGCTATCCCCAGCCATTGGTTTTGACTGTGAAATGCTTCCCCTTTTGTGGACATAGGCTCTGTGTACTATTTTGTGAGGGGGAGGGAGAGAGAGAGAGAGAGAGAGAGAGAGAGAGAGAGAGAGACACCCAAGCAGGCTCCACACTGCCAGCACAGAGCCTGATGGCGGGACTCTAACCCATAAACCGTGAGATCATGACCTAAGCCAAAGTCAAGAGCTTTGACTTAACCGACTGAGCCACCCAGGCGCCCCACCCTCTGTGTCCTTTAAAGCGGCATTACAAAGGAGCTATCCCTTCCCAAAGGATTGGGTTTACGTGGGTCAAATAGCAAAGCTGTAGCACCACCACGGGGCAGCACGTTCTCCAAGTCGGCCGTCCAGACTCCTTCTCGTGTTTCTAGTAACTAATGCCAACATCTGAAGGGCAAGCTGGAATGGTGTTACATCAAATTCTGCTACAGCAGGACTGGGTTCCCGGTCCCCCCCCCCCCCCCCAGCTAGATCATTCAGTTTAAAATCACGATGCTAGAGTATGGATAAATGAGTCCTTACTGTCCTCAACGCATGGTGTCCATACTCTACCACCATGTCCTTCTGAAATGTGCCATAACTCTCCAGAAGCTTCCCTTTAGGTGACAGCTCTTTAACCAGAAACCTAAGGATGTCTACCAGATGCCCATCCATTATTCTATCTCACCGTTTGAGGGCCCTTCTCCTCCATTCCATGCAATCGCTCAGCACTTAGCTTGTCACTCCCCCGTCTGCTATAAATCCTCACCTACCCCATCCCCCTTAGTCTCCTCTTCGGCTTTTTAACGAGATGAAAATCGCTCTGGTGCATTGAGTCAACCTCGATGAAATCCCGCCTCAAACTCCGCTAGATCTGTAACCTGGGAGGAAGGCCCTTAACCTCATCTGTGAGCCCATGTCCTCCTCCATGGTAAGATGAACAGGTAAACCTCCTCCAGCATATCCCTTCTCAGGTACGGGCGATAGTCCGTAACTGCCGGGCAGGAATCTCCGCTCTTTCCCACTTACATCTGCCGTGTTCTCCAGGGCACACCCAGCTCTCAGAGCGACTCAGGAGAGGCCGCTGGAGGTGCAGAATCGCCCCACCCACTGCCATTTGTCACAGCCTCTGTCTTGCCTTAAAAACAAACAACACCAAAAGCAAACAAAACAGCTCTTGTACAGGATGAGTTCTTGTGCCTGCACTCAAGGTCCTTTGCGATCAGGCTGACCCGGGCTACCTGAGCCTCGCCCAGCCCACAGCCTCCTAACCACCCCTGCCTCCAGGCAAACACACCTGCATCCTGGCAGTAAGCACTGAACAATCAGACCAATCAGACTCTCTCTTGCTGCAGACTCTGGTACATTTCTCCCTTCCGGCTGGTGCTTTTATTTCATTATCCGCTTCAACTACTAATCATCCGGCAAGTCTCAAGTCAAGTTCTAGCCCATCACTCCCCTGACACCCCAGGCAAAGCGTGGTTCTCCTACACCCATGCTCTCGCTACAGTTTGAACACCCAGTTACATCAGTTGTCACTGGGAAGCGTTTACCTGCAAGTCTGTTAAATTCCTTCAGGAGCCGCGTCCCTCGATCTCACCCCCAGGATGTGCACAGAACTCAGCACCGTGTGGCTGCTTCATAAAGGCTAGAAGAACAAATGTTACCAATCCTGTCTACAAAACCTCTCCAAAAACCTCATAAAGCATCAACTCTTGGGGCGCCTGGGTGACTCAGTCAGTTGAACATCCGACTCTTGGTTTTGGTTCTCAAGTCATGATCTCACGGTTCCTGAGTTCAAGTCCTGCGCTCGCAGCATGGGACCTGCTTGGGATTCTCTCTCCCTCCCCCTCTCTCTGCCCCTCTCCTACTTGCATGCATGCTCTCTCTCTCAACATAAATAAACTTTAACAAAAAAGAATCAACTCTTGAGGCACCTGGGGGGCTCAGTCGGTTAAGCACCTGACTTCAGCTCAGGTCACGATCTCTCTGTCCGTGATTCAAGCCCTGCGTCGGGCTCTGTGCTAACAGCTCAGAGCCTGGAGCCTGCTCCAGATTCTGTGTCTCCCTCTCTCTCTCTGCCCCTCCCCGCTCTCTCTCTCTGTCTCAAAAATGAATAAACGTTAAATTTTTTTTTTTAAAAAGAACCAACTCTTGTTCAATCTTATGGCTACATATATATGGCATTAATGCCACACTCTCTTCTGGCGCTGTCTGTAATGAGGGCTGAATAACAATTTGCTTCAATCCTGCTACGCCAAGTGTAACTTCACTTGGAAACTTACTGAAATTGACCGTACATGTGAGGCCCACCTAACCCTTGTAGAGTCATAGAGAATCAAACTCAGCAACCATCTAATTCACATTCACTGGAGTAACTAACTCCTCAAGGAGGGAATAGAGGTAAAAAGATGAAAACAACATTTCAGAGGCACTCAGAGTCACTGAGCTTCACACAGGGTAAAACTCCACTGCTTAATGTCTGGCCACATTCCTTATTTTAGCCAGATAATTTCACAAAGGTGAGAAAGCACATACCATAAATCCATGTCATGGTTGGGGGAAAAAATTCAATGCATATAGATCATGGACGGAGGAGTGATGGTATGATTTTGCAAATAGAAGCACATACATATATAAATAAACTATACAACTAAATGCTTATAGGTGGTCTAATCTAGCCAACAGCATAGTCAGAATTAATAAGCACTGTTAACGTGACAAGCAGTGCAACTAGCATAAACAACCTTCCTCCTAATTTAACTTCACGTCCATATTATCATAAACCGGTAATGCAGTGCAACCACGAACGCTGAGATGACAATAGCCCCACAAAGTGTCCCGAATCTCCAGACATACTCAGCAAAGAAAAGCAATTTTTATTTTTTGCTGATAAATGGTTTAATCAAATCTAACAGATGAGGCAATACATTTTGAGAACACTTTGCTGTTCGGATCATGGGGTCAGTAATTTTCTTTGTTGCAAACACATCACAGGATAACTGAGTGTGTGTTGGGGGATGAGGAGGAATGACATAAATTGTCTGCAAAAGGTGGTATATTATGTTCTGTCCAGAAAATATTTTATATTTCAAACATGCTGCCAGGGGAGAGAGGCATCAGAATTGATAGTTTTCCTGTGATTTTGCAGAAAGGGAATAAAATAGCAATGCAAAAATCATACCTCTCAAAAAAAAAACCCTCTCAAAAAAAAAAAACCACGCACAAAAAAATCAAATCATCAAAATAATGAAAGCATAGATGTTAAATTTCAATGCAGCATTCAAAATGCAACTTATCCTGTATGGGGTCTGAGGCCATCTTGCGCAAATGTCACTAAAAATAATGACCAGACGGTCAGGTTACCGTTGTGTAATTTGTACGGTTCCTTTCTGTAAAAGAAATGATCCCAGACTACATTTTAGGAAGACGCCGCTTTCGGTGGCCAGTGAGCCCTGTCTCACAGCCAAGAGCTTCCAACATTTGAAGCTATGCATCAGGCAACTTGCGGATTCGCTTCTTGTTGCTGCGCAGGTCTTTTTAATATGCTTGAGAGCAGACACTTTTAAAACTAGACTGACTATAACTTTTAGTGGAAAAATTCAGCCTGTGCTCACATAACGCTGCTCTGGGATAACGGTAATCATTCACATTTGCAGAACACGCGTGGCTTTCCAATTGCCCTCACATACACTCTCCTTCTGAATCCCCAACAATCCTGGGATGCATCAAGGAAAGATATTCTCTCGTTTTACAGATGAAGACACTGAGGGTCAGAGAGATCAAACAGCTGGCCTGAGGGCACCGAGCTTTGGGAATTCTCGAACTCCATTCGAGGTCCCCCAACTCCCAACTGAGGAGTCCCGCTATTCCCCACCTATGTCAGAAGGATCTCTGCAGACAGACCCTCACTCTGTCACGGGTTTGAATTTTAGCTTCAGCCATTGCCTCACAGGGCTACCGTGAGGGCATTGCTAAGCTCTCAACCCGCTCATCTTACAGAAAGCTGGCGATCTCATAGAGCCACAGCTCACACGGCCTTTTGTAAGTTTCCCATAGGGCTGCACCCCCCCCCCCCCAGAGGTGCTGGGTGTGCTGTAACTCAGTAGGGGAGAAGTCTTAGGGAGATGACCTCCAAAGCCTGAGACTTCTAGGGTAAATAACTGTCCCAGTGTGCCTGGCTAGCCCTGGCACTGAAGGGCTTCCCATCATGGGCGACTTTCAGGGCTAAAGCCAGAAATGAGGGCTCCCCCGGGAAGTGGGACTTTAGGCACAAAAATCAGGACAGTCCCAGGCAAACCAGGGCAGTTGGTCATCCCAGTTTTCAAAATTTTAATAAAGTGTCTTCAGAAAGAGTGACTTAGCTCATCAAAGATGTTTAAAATATTCAGCCCTTCTATTTCCAATGTGCCCATCAATAAACATTCACCAAGAATTTGAAATGAGTCCAGTTATGAAAGACCCAGTAGGGCCAAAAATTGGAACCGAACTGACCCTTCATTGAGCCTTTATCTTACTTTCAGTTATTTGTTTCTCTTAGTTGTTAAGTGTTCTTGGCTTAAGAAAAGCTAAGTATTAGAGAAAATGCATTGCAATGTAAGCATTTGCCACCAAAAAAACGAGAGAAAAAGAGAGAGCAGCATCTAAACCTTAGCATGAAAAGGACACAGAATGCCACGTGAAGGCGTGTGTTTGGCAAGAGGGAAGGAGGGAGTGGACACTCAGGAGAGGAATTTCGACATGCCTGTGCTGACAGAACTTAGCTAAGTACACAGAGAGAAGGCCGTGGGCCTGGGGCTGGAACACGACAGTCCTACCAAAGAACAAGCAGCACAAAGGCCAGGAGGAAAGACGGAGTACGGCGCAATCACGGGACACAGAAATCAACAGAGAAGTATCAGACAGTGAACAAGAAGGATTTTGCATCCCATGCTAATGAATCAGCACTTTATCCTGTACATAACTGTGAGCCACTGAAAGGTCTTAAGCCGAAGACACAATCACATGCACTTTAGAAAGACATTGTAGCTTCAGTACGGAGAACAGATTTGGGGAAGGAAGGAGCAAGACCAGCACAATTTCTATAAACTAAGTGAGAAACAATGGTGGCCTGTGTTATGGTGAGTGGCGGTGAGGACGGAGAACTGGATTTTGAAGATATGAAGGTGGTGTACTAAACAGGATGTCAAGATTGATCGAATATAGTTTGTAAGGTAAAGGAAACAACCTAGGGTGCCACTAGACATATAGCACATCTGTGTACGTGTCTATGTATATCCATGTGGATTTGTATTTCTCACTCTGAAAGCAGTTGTGTGATAAATTTTAAACTTTGCCTAAGCCATAAATAGGACAGTTTGGGAATCTGTGGCTGTTCCTGGCTATTACCTCTTAAAAATAGCCAGGCAATATGTGGTAATATGTGTAGCTCAAAACCATGCCTAGTATAGCTCGGTTAACAGCCAAAATCATGTTATCCTCATCCATTCATCCATCAATGGACATTTATTGAGGCCTTCTCAGAACCAGTGAGTAGACACTGGGGGAAAAAAAATGATAAAATGATGAATGAAATAGCATCCTTGCCCTCAAGGAGTTCACAGCATAGTGGGGGAAAACAGACAATAAAAAGACAATTACAGCACAACGTGATCAGTGATAGAATCCAGAGAAACGGAGAGTCATGTGGGAGGACATAAAGGGAGTAGCTTACCTAGCCTGTGGGAGAATGTTAATCCATGAGAGCTTCTGGAAGAGATGATGCCCATTGACTATAGGCCTCTCCTAAAGTGGGTTATGTATTTCCACCTCAACCCATCTCCCTCTTCCACTGAGTTCTTTACAGAGAATGATTGTGTCTTATTTATCACAGAACCTTCCGCAGTAGGTGCTCGATAAGATGGATGGATAAATGGATGAATGGATGGATGGATGGAGAGATAGATGGATGGATGGGTGGATACATGGACAGACGGATGGCAGACGGTGGATGAAATGAGTGAAGGGAATAAATGGATATTGATCTAACCTCAAAGGATTAAGGAAGAATGGCCATCAATTCATGGAAATTACCAGGCAAATGGTGCTTTATGGTGAAAGGGGATTTATTGAGAAGGTACTGGATTAAATGGGCCATTGGTTCAATTTCGTTTTGTGGAGTTTGACCCTTATCAGTTGATTCTTGTTGTTTAGTATTTATTGAGCCAGATTTTCTCTGTATGTAAGCTACTCCCCGGGAGAAGGTTAGACACTTCTGGAAAATGCATTAACTCTTTCAAGCCACTAGGGCACTGTTCCGTGAATTACTTTTTGGTAATTAAAGATGCTGCAACACAGGAACACAATGTGCTGGGACGCGGAGAGCTAATCTCTCTGCCTGCCTTCTCCAGCTGCCTATTTCTGATTACTGAAGAGATAGGGCACCAATATGTGGGGATTACACAATGACAGCCAGTCCTGATTTCATATAAGAACCGACAGAAGTCTCTTCCCGAAGCCCATGAATTCTTCACATTAGAGAACAAAGATTAGCAGGATCAAGTGACTAAAGCACTTAATGGCTCTAATCCTCACTCCCGCACAAATTCACTCTGTGGTTTTATACTTATCTCCTTCAAACTCTTTACCTTCTTCGCCCCTCTCTGTGCATCTGCACGATGATAAGAGCAGTTGTGGGCTCCAGACAACCGGCATCTATCATCTTTTCTCTTCTAATATAAAAAGAAAAGAAAAACGGAGCTAGGTTTGAATGACTGCCTTTTTTCTTATCCATGTATATGCCTGAAATCTACTCATTAGATAGAAATGGTCCGTCCCCCACCCCCACCTCACCCCTTTAAGGCCAGTGATATGCACTTTCGGTTTTCAAACATCCTGTGCTGCTAGTTTGCATCCCTAATTACCCACTGCACTGGTCTTGTTTTATATGACTTACAACACGCAGTTTTGCCCTTAGTTCATTTACGCAAAATCATCCCTGGTTTGAGCCAAGACATATTCAATATACAATTACCTGGTGGGTCAGGGCTCTGCCGTTTTGTCATTTTTACTGGCATTTTCTCCATTATTGCTAAGTACTGAGCAGTATAAGCTGTCAGAGCCACATGGCTGGCCTGAAACTTAATTTTCCCAAATTGCACACTTCTTCAGAAACCGCTCCCACCCCCACCCCCACCGCAACCCAGTTCCCTTGAGGGGGAACTAGGGGCAAACAGGGTTAACTTCAAACTCAGTTACACAGAGCTTACCAAGAGCAACAGCGGGAGGAAGCAATTAAGCAGAAGTTGGGCGTGCAGGCTGCCTGAGACTTGTGGAGACAATGCAGAATTCTGTGTCAGAGTGGCTGCTCAAAAGTCTTTGAGTCGCGAGAATCCTTAGAACATGAAATTCTGGGGTAAAAGGCAACAGGCCAGACGAGAGAAAGCATGCTTCCCGAGGACCCATCATGCGGAAGACTGTGCACGAGACGCTGTCGTGGCCAGTAGGGCATTAATTCTGATAATAACCGATGAAGATGGGTATTTTTATTCCCATTTTACAGATGAGAAAAGAGAGGTAGAAAGGATAGTAGAACTGGCCATGATGCACAGCCAGGAAGTGGGGGGAGTCTCCTTCAAACCTAGTTCTCCTCAAATCAGACACAATGTTTGTTGCAAAAAACCACCCTAGAGAGGGTGGAAAGCAGTTTCCTTGTACCAGAAGAGTAGGAATCTAGTACGACAGTCTCTGACTAAAAGTCCTGAAAAGTAACAGAGGAACACAAAATGCCCAGAGCTTATGGTTCCTCCCCGTCTCCCGACTAGCCTCAGTGTTACACATCTGCTTCCTACCTTGCCTCCAGGTGATCTGAGAGAGGCATCACCTGGGTCTCTTCCTATTCTGGGTAACTCTTAACTCCCTGCACCTACTTCTCATGAAGAGAAGCCCTTTGAAGTCCAGTATATCACCCAGTCCCGATCACCTGGAGAGTTTGGAAAACCATGACTCAGCTCAGCCCGTCGCTTTCTATCAGCCTCAAAGAGAAACTGCCTGTTCCAGCTCCTAAGGAAGAGCAGAGCGAGAGGACTGTCTGTTCCCTTAATCAGGGTGTCTTGGCAAGTGCCAACCTCAGGGCGCATTAAAACACAAACGCTAATTAAATTTGGAGACAGACCGACAATTTTTGCACACCTCTCCTCTCTCAACTTTACTATAAGGGACTGAGAGTTTTGAGAGTCAGGTTTTCTTTTCTTTTCTTTTCTTTTTTTTTTTTTTTTTTTGAGAGTCAGTTTTATTTTATTTTATTTTTTTTAACGTTTACTTATTTTTGAAGCAGAGACAGAGCATGAACAGGGGAGGGTCAGAGAGAGGGAGACACAGAATCTGAAACAGGCTCCAGGCTCTGAGCTGTCAGCACAGAGCCCGACGCGGGGCTCAAACTCACGGACTGCAAGATCATGACCTGAGCTGAAGTCGGCCGCTTAACCGACTGAGCCACCTAAGCACCCCGAGAGTCAGTTTTAACAAAGATTATTAGTCTGAAACCCTTAAGTATTTCTGTTTTCAGTTGGATTGAGGGTAGAAACTTAGACTACAGACTTATAGCCACTGGTGACATATTTGAATATAAAAAAGCAGGGCAAGTCCAGGGATACCTGGGTGGCTCAGTCAGCTAAGAATCTGACTCTTTTTTTTTTTAATGTTTATTTATTTTTGAAAGAGGAGGGGAGGGGCAGACAGAGAGAGAGGGAGAGAGAGGATCTGAAGCAGGCTCTTTGCTGACAGCACAGAGCCCAATGCTGGGCTCAAGCTCTTGAGCCGTGAGATCATGACCTGAGCCAAAGTTGGATACTTAACCTACTGAGCCACCCAGGCACCCCTAAGCATCCAATTCTTGATTTCCACTCAGATCATAATCTCAGGGTTTGGGAGTTCAAGCCCCGCATCGGGCTCTGTGCTGACAGCATGGAGCCTGTTTGGGATTCGGTCTCTCTCCCTCTCTCTCTCTGTTTCTCCCCTGCTCACATGCGCTCTCTCAAAATAAATAAATAAACTTAAAAAAAAAAAAAAAAGTAGGGCGAGTCCAGAGATGGAACCATCCTGATGACAGAAGGCTCCGTAGCTTTCACTTCTACTCAGATGGCCTCCCCCAGCTGGGGTTTTGGTGGGCACAGTTCAACAGCTCCCCGTTCACGTGGTTTTGGGCCATGGCAGGTGAATCACAGCACCCATTCCCTTCCTCTGCACCACACACTTCCACAAGTCTACACACGCACATGCTTTGGGTCAACCTGCCATGCCAAGCTGTGTAGTGAAGAACGAACTCTTCCCAAAGGAAGGTCTGACCTTTGTCCAGGCTCCTTACGAGGTAACTTCTAAACCCTGGGAATCTCCTAGGTGACAGGCATGTCTTCATTTTTGGTAATGGGCACCTCAGACCCCACTTAATAGTGTGTGTTAACGTAAGTGGGCACCTGACAGTTTATACTAAAGAGACGATGCTGGGTGGGGCCAGCCACTCAGACAGGCTTAGGCTGGAGGCTGACTCTTCCAGGAAGACATGGGGTTAGAAAACTAGGGCTTTGGGGCGCCTGGGTGGCGCAGTCGGTTAAGCGTCCGGCTTCAGCCAGGTCACGATCTCGCGGTCCGTGAGTTTGAGCCCCGCGTCAGGCTCTGGGCTGATGGCTCAGAGCCTGGAGCCTGTTTCCGATTCTATGTCTCCCTCTCTCTGCCCCTCCCCTGTTCATGCTCTGTCTCTCTCTGTCCCAAAAATAAATAAACGTTGAAAAAAAAATTTTTTTTAAGAAAACTAGGGCTTTGTGCCACATGAAAGCAGCTGACCTTGGGGAGGGATGAACTAGAGACTGAGTTCAACCATGTGGTCAATGACTCAATTAACCATGCCTACATAATGAACTTCAATAAAAACTCTGGACACAAAGCCATTGTGAGCTTCCGGGGTTGACAGTTCTTTGCATATCGCCACACATTGATGCCAGGAAGACGCCGTGTCCCTAAGGATGCGGAAGCTTCACGTTCGGAACCTTCCCAGTCCCCGGTTCTGAATGGGCAACTATTCTTTCGACTGGTAATGATTTGTATCCTTTTGCGATAATAATACTACACTTATAAGCATAGCACTTCCCTGAATTCTGTGGGTTGTCCTCCTGAATTAACAAACCTCAGGGATTCTGTGGGGACCCCCAAATTTGTAGCCAGCCAGTCTGAAGTGAGGGGTAGCTGCGGGCCCCCCAACTTGAGGCTGGTGTCATAAATGCTTGGCAGGCTTGGCAGTAATTTTCCATGCTGTGTCTTTCACCTCGTTGGCTGACTCTGAACGTGACCACACTCTCTGAACCGTAGATGTTCGTCTCCAGCTCCCTTTGGCTTCTTCTCCTGGCCCTGGATCACGCCTCCTGTCTTTCTCACTTTCTAACGCCGCCTCCTCGTAACGCTCCACTCAGTGTCCTGAGATGTGTCTTTCCCAGGAGCACCCTAAAAGTCAAAGATAAACACCTTTTATTTATGATCATTACTCCCTCTGTTGAAAGACAATTGTTTTGATGCATCAAATAGTGATTAACAGCTTTACTCACCCCATGCGCATCAATACTCATCTGAAGACAAGGCTATCTCTGGGTGGAAAAGCAGCAGGATTGGAGTCTGACGGGGCGAGGGGAGGAACATGTGTCTCTGTGCCTTGCTCAGGCAGCAGTTGTCATCTTTAACGCCTCTGAAACTCACAACTGGAGTGTGGCTCAGGATCACTGGTACGATCCCGATCCTGTCTGAATGGTGCTCTTCATAGATGTTTTCACAAGCTTTGCAATCATGGGTTAGTTAGGGTTTGGGGGGTAAGAAGGGGGAAAGTAAAAACGGAAAGGCGATAGGGTCAAAGGCAAGGTTAGGGTTTGGGGGTGAGAAGGGTAGTAAGAAGGGGGAAAGTGAAAACGGAAAAGCGATAGGGTCAAAGGCAAGGTTAGACTGCAGCACCTCTATTGTGTCTGGTTCAGTCTTTTTAAACTTCCTACACATGGGCCCCCAACATCTAGACATTTACAAGCTGAGGTCACCCCTCCGGTATCCTGAGGTCCTGCCACTCCCCACCCCGCGATTTCCTTCGCGACTCCTGCTTCCTCAAAGCAGGCATATACTCACTGGCATTCCTGCACTGGTCTACATCTTCCCACCAAGAGACTGCAGCCCAAGTCCCCGTGGGTTGCTGTGGAGCATAAGAGATGCATGGCTTGTCCTCTGGGATCTCCGAGGTGACACGAAATGCCTTGTTGACATTTTACTTGGAGCCTTAGAAATAAGTCTTGTTGACTGCCAGGTTCTCTGAGCATTAGGGATCGTGATTCTGCATTTTTGTATTTTCTGAAAAAATAGACCTATCACTCACTCACTGCAACACTGCTCCTCTGACCATGCCCAGGCCTCTGAACACGGCTTCTTCTCGTCTCTTCCTCTCCCTTGCCAATCAGGACAAGCGCGGTTACTGAGCTGTTGGAAGCTTCGAGCACTAAGGACCCTTGAGTGTCCCTAAATACTTCAGCTACTTGCTTTCCTCTGTTTATTTTGCAGGAAACAGTCAATTCTCTGCACAAGATGTCAGATTAGCCTTCCATGTAAGAAATGGGAGAACTGGGAAAGTTAAAACACACACACACACACACACACACACACACATACACACACATTTATAAAGCAAGGGAGAAAAATCTTAAAGGAAACTCTTGCTGTTATAAAATACAATATGGGATCTAACATTTCTACTGCCACTGCCCCTTTTCAAGCCAGATAGATGAGTTCAAAGCCCTGGAGCTCAGGTCCAGCCTCCCTTAAACAGCTGTGTGACTTCGAGCAGGTTGCATGACCTCTCCAGGCCTCAGTTTCCCCATCCATCAAACTTAAAAATGATCTTTGAGGTCCCTTTCAGCTCCTGGTTTTTATGAGAAAGAACAGGCAGGAGTGGGGACCCGCAGCGGAACATAAGCGCGAGCAAGGGAAGGCAGGCCCTTGACGCGTGGTTGGCGTGAAGAGGACCAGAGCCTCCTTCTTCTCATGACGGGCTACCTTGCCTGCACGATCCATGTCCCCTCGGCTCTGGGGAATACATTAAATACCTGAGAACCACTATTCTTCTAAGTGATGTAATGCAACCCTAGAGTAGACCTATTTATTTCATTTTATTTTTTTAGTGTTTATTTATTTTGGAGAGAGACAGAAGGCAAGCAGATGAGGGGCAGAGGGAGAGGGAGACACAGAATCCGAAGCAGGCTCCAGGCTCTGAACTGTCAGCACAGATGCTGATGCGGGTCTCTAACCTATGAACCGAGCCAAAGCCAGAGTCTAACCCACCGAGCCACCCAGGCACCCCTGGAGTAGAGTTTCCTTTGAAAGCAACTGGACTGGCTATGCTGCCCTTTATTTTATTTTTATTTTATTTTATTTCATTCTATTTTATTTTAAGGGTGTTTATTGATTTTTGAGAGACAGAGAGAATGCACGCACTCGAGAGGGCAAGTACCAGTAGGGGGAGTTGGCAGAGAGAGAGGGAGGAAAGAGAAAGAATCCCAGGCAGGCTCCACACTGTCAGCGCAGAGCCCAGTGTGGGGCTCAAAGCCACGAACCTTAAGATCATGACCTGAGCCGAAAACCAAGAGTCTGATGCTTAACTGACTGAGCCACCGGGGCGTCCCTGGCTACACTGTCCTTAATGGCGGGCTGTCAAGCAACGGCCTGAATAGGCAGGATGGGCCCTGAGAAAGAGGAGACGGCTCTTACTTCACAGGGAAATAAACAGCTATAAACCTACAGAGGTCATTGTAATAGTGGGAGGAAGGGCAGTTGGAGAGGATTCTCTTAAAATCATCTTTCTTCATTGACATTTCAAAGTGCAGTCATCAGATACCAATATTTACATGAAATATGCAATTTGATATGCCAGTTGCAAATATCACTCCTCTGTAGTGTCCTGGTTGTAGTTAAGGTCTGTTGACGTTTCATAGCCGATAAAGCCCCTCTGGATTGAATCCATACTTTTGAGCAGTCTAGAAAGCAAAGAGAACATCTAATCTTCAAATGAGAACAAAGCAAAATGAAAGCAATTAATACCTTATATCAAAGATGCCGCAAAGTTTTAAAGCTTGAAAGGATCACCGAGATCCACCCACCCTCCTCAATTACAGAAGGGAGGTCAGCAGTAGAAGGGTGTTTCCGCTGTGAAGGCATGCATCTCTTTCCTGTGAGGGTCTGAAGTCAAGTTTGGCTTTACTTTGCAAGGAAAATAAACACTATTTCTCAATTCCTTCCCACCTGAGCCTCATACAGACTCCATCCCAAGCCGCGCACTCACATTAGCCAATATTCCACATTTGAGCTTTTAATCAGATTTCGCCAGATCTTAATCCTCAGCCCCAAGGTATGTGTGGGGAATCGAGTATTTAAGAAAACTGCTTACTATGTGCCAGACTTTATGCTAGATACTGGCAGGAATTCCCATCCTAGACAGGGAGACAAACATGCAAACAAATTACAGAGGAATGTTGTTTGAAAGGGCAACAGGTGTATGAGACAGAAATGACCGAGTCTGCTTAAAGGAACTGAAAGCTTTTCCTACAGAAACTCTGTATTTAAAAAAAAAAAAAAATTAATGTTTATTCACCTTCGAGATAGAGAGACAGAGAGAGAGCATGTGCTCCAGGCGGGGGGCTGGGGGCACAGAGAGAGAGGGAGACATAGAATCTGAAGCAGGCTCCAGGCTCTGAGCTGTCAGCACAGAGCCCAAAGAGGGCTCCAACTTGTGAACTGTGAGCTCATGACCTGAGCTGAAGTAGGACACTCAACCGACTTAGCCACCCAGGTGCCCCAAACTCTGTATTTATTTTAATTTATTTATTTAAATTCAAGTTACCTAACATACAGTGTAGTATTGGTTTCAGGAGTAGAACCCAGTGATTCAGAACCCAGTGCTCATCCCAACAAGTGCCCTCCTTAATGCCCATCTCCCATGAGCCCATCCCCCACCTCCCTCCCCTCTAGCAACCCCTGTATTTTTATATGTACAGACTATTCTATGTATTCAATCCCTAAGCCCTACAGACAGCTGTGGAAGGGCCTCTGCAAAGACGTGCCTATATGTACCACACAAAGTACTCATGACCTCTTAGAAGCTGAAACATTTGGGGGCGCCTGGGTGGCGCAGTCGGTTAAGCGTCCGACTTCAGCCAGGTCACGATCTCGCGGTCCGGGAGTTCGAGCCCCGCGTCAGGCTCTGGGCTGATGGCTCAGAGCCTGGAGCCTGTTTCCGATTCTGTGTCTCCCTCTCTCTCTGCCCCTCCCCCGTTCATGCTCTGTCTCTCTCTGTCCCAAAAATAAATAAACGTTGAAAAAAAAAATTAAAAAAAAAAAAAGAAGCTGAAACATTTGGAAAAACTCCCATTCTGAGAGGCAATCCACAGGCAAAAGATCATGAGGGCACAAGATGCGTTTTAGAAGGTCGCGTCTGATGCATTACAAGTACCTACCAATTTTCTGCCAATTAACATCTCACACAAACGCAAAACACACCAAGAGCCCCCATTTTGGAAGCACGCTTGCTTCTCCCCACCTCCCAGGGGTGCAACTTGCCAGGCATCAGAGGTCTCGTATGCCTCCTTTGGCTGTCTGTCCACAAATAGAAGCACAGCAGACCCAAAAGGAAGAAAACAAAGGGTGAGAATAAAACACAGTGTTTCTGTCAGCCAGACGGCACAGCTTCCCCTGAATCCACAGGACCGCTGAGAGGCAGTGGAGAACTCTGAAAATCAGGTTGACACTTGCTATTTAGGATTGCAATAGAAAGTCCATTATATTAGTTGTTAACATTCCGAAGAATACTTAAAAACAGTAATCTATTTATAATTTCTCTTCTAATATAGCACTATTATTTCTGGAAAGCTTGCAGCAAGACTAAAATGGCCTTATTCCAACCACCAAAATCAATTCTTCTGTACAAATTTGATATAGGCAGCCTTGTGTACCATTTGAAACAGCTCACTGACCTGTGAAGCCTGGCATTCGCACCATAAAATTTAGACCTTATTTGATGAAGTTATTGAACACTGTACTTACCTCATCTAAGGTTTAAAAGCCTCGTACATACTTTCGCCTTTTCTCTTCAGGAGGAAGTTTTTGGGTAAGCGGCAAATCAAGTTGTTTGTCAGGATTTGGGTAAAGACACAGACAGTCTAGGCTGCACTTAATGAGAATTATAAGTTAATTTTGAGTGTGATGCTGGAGGTTCATTGCCAAGTAGTAATGACGGAGATTATTTTCAAAAGGCAATAGAAGTGGGGGGAAAATACATAATGTGATATCCGAAGAGAAGTCTATTTTCTTCACTGGGCTGCTAATTAAAAGTTTAGTTTCATACACCCTCAGCTTAAAATTTAGGGGCAATGAATGGTACACAAAATCTAGCTACCACGTTCAATGGGGCTAATAAAGAACAGGAATATTTACCCTTCTTAAGGTTTCGCTCTACAGTGATCTATACACGAGTGAATCCCTGGATTTTTCATTGCTAATTTGCAGCCAATCATGGACATTGACATTTAATAGTAAAACAAAGCAGCCTCCCAAACAGCTCTATCTACTTTATTCATAAAAAAGAGCATGTTCAGTAAGATCATAAAAATACTGTCTTGCAGGGGTGCCTGGGGGGCTCAGTCTACTGAGCGTCCAACTTCAGCTCAGATCAGGATCCCGCATTCCGTGGGTTCAGGCCCCACGTCGGGTTCTGTGCTTGCAGCTCGGAGCCTGGAGCCTGCTTTGAATTCTGTGTCTCCCTCTCTCTCTGCTCCTCCCCTGCTCATGCTCGCTCTCTCTCTCTCTCAAAAAATGAATAAACATTAAAAAAATTAAAAATAAAAATAAACAGGTTGAACCATGGGAGAGAATTGTCATACACACCTCAAATCTCAACCATAGGTTCACATCACTCAAGATGATTCCTAAATATATGATGATTATGATCCCAAGTCCAGAAAACCCAAAACATTGGCCAGAGTATGGCAAAAGAGTCAAAATTTTAGGATAATGCTGAGATTCCCTGTTTGATGGGCATGATTTTTTTAAGTTTATTTATTATTTTGAGAGACAGAGACAATGAGAGCAGGGGAGGAACAGAGAGAAACGGAGAGAAAGAATCCCAAGCAGGCTCCTGCGCAGAGCCCAATGTGGGGCTTAAACTCATGAAACCACCAGATCGTGACCTGAGCCCAAACCAAAATTCGGATGCTTAACCGACTGAGCCACCCAGGTGCCCCAATGGTGGGCATGATTTTCTTTAAGCTTAATCTTTTTTTTTTTTTTTTTTTTTTTTTTAGAAATTTGACCAAATAAACTAAACTATAATAAAAATAAATTAATTTGACCAAAATAGAGAGTTGATAATTTGGATAAATCCTAGGGTTTCAATTCAATAGGCAACTGGAGGGGCACCTGGGTGGCTCAGTCGGTTAAGCGGCCGACTTCGGCTCAGGTCATGATCTCGTGGTCCATGAGTTCAAGCCCTGCGTCGGGCTCTGTGCTGACGGCTCAGAGCCTGGAGCCTGTTTCAGATTCTGTGTCTCCCTCTCTCTGACACTCCCCTGTTCATGCTCTGTCTCTCCCTGTCTCAAAAATAAATAAAAAACCTTAAAAATTAAAAAAAAAATAGGCAACTGCAGAATTGTAATTGCATTCAATAAAACCCATAGATCATTTCTGAAACTGTGACTTTGTTTCTGCAAATCTTCAAGCTGGGTTATTCTTTTAAGTATAGGTTGCTTGCTATTAGGAGAATTCTCAGTCTTCACTATTATATTCACCTCGAGTCTGGATACATGCATATCTCACAGGAGGTATGTATATGGTAGGGCAACACTAAGATGACCTCTGAGATCATGGAACTAATAAAGCTGTCCTCTTAGATCTGCATTCTAAAAGTAGCAAATAAGAGAATCAGAACATAGGCTTACACATCACCATGAAGAGGCAGAATATCTCTCCGGATAGCAACCTTGCCCATAACCTACTGGAAGCTGTTTGCCAGCTACATCCATGAACGTGACAGGGACTGTCTCTCCTTTCTGACTCCAAGGGTGCCAAAATAAATGCATCGTGTGGTCATAGCCTAGTGCTAAGGAACGTGCAGAGAGAAGTAACTCCTTCCAGTGCCAGGATTACGACGCAGCTGCTGAAAATGTGGTTTCCTATGTAGCTTGCCTACAAGGTGAGATAAGCTAATCAAGCAAATTTGAATATATAGTCCACTTGACATTGCATTTATCAACGTACATGATAACAACTAACCATTATTCGTTGCTTACGGCATGCCATACACCATTCAAAGCACTTTACATCTATTCTCTCATTGAGTTCTCTAACAGAACTGAGAGCTTAGTCACTTACTCGAGGTCGCACAGCTAGTTAGTGGAGAAGCCGGGATCGGAACCTAAAGAACATACTTCTAGAACGTGTACTCTTCACAACAATGCTCTTAATAATCTGATTTTAATCATTAGTGTTGTTGTGAGCTTTGATATCACTAACTAGCATCTAAGACCTGTCACTTTGGAAGCACTGGTGAGGTCATGTTTCCAACGCTGGAGAGGTGAGGCTAACCCCAAGACCATAAATAATTCCCCAAGGAAACAGCACACTGTGGGGTGATCTGCCACCCCGTGGTCCCCAGGAAACGTCTCCACGCACCGCCATCCCTGTGCACTCTTGCTAGTACATTCCTCCCTTGAAGACAGTAACTAGGTTCTTGGTTTCTTTGTTGCAGTTTCAACTTCACTGTGTTCACACTATCACTGGACTAAGGTAGTGTGATCTCTTATAGGAAATCCAACAAGTTGGATTTCTTGTGCGGATTAACTCAGAATGTCAGTGATCAGTCTCCTGTTTGTGTGAACCAAATCTCCAGACTCTGTTTTTGAGATTTTCCAAATATCACCTAAACTGTAAAAAGAAGACACGAGCATGAACGTGATCGGAAGTTCCAGGGTGAGTGGGAGCTCCCATGCACCCTGCATAGAGACTGGCTTTAGTGTCCTTCTATTTTTGACAAATAAACAATCAAAATCTTCCTTCCCCATCATTTGCATTTCTTATTCCCTATCTAAAATAAAATTAGTTCATCCTTACATGGACTGACTCCCTCAAATATGAAAGTGTGTGAACAGGTACGATTAGATTTCAAGTCCTAGTTAACTAACTAAAACATACATTTCCGAAAATGTAATGTAGCATCATGTTAGTGTGTGGTATTTGCCTACTGGCTCCATTTTTAACATGTTTTTGAGAACACCTTACTGTGTTTTTAAAAGTATACAGTCCCCTACAAACAATGCTCATCATAAGACACTTTCCAAAATGTGTTCTGTAGAACATTAATTACATACAATATTAATAGAGGTAATCCAAAAGAAAAAAAAAGGTTCTAAAGCCTAGTAAGCATTAGAAACAGAGTTAAGTGGGTTTCTTTACTGCAAGACTTCTAAGAGCCTTTAATTTATTATATATTATATATTGTGAATCTAAGGATAACAGAATATACCAGCATTTCTCTAACTACCTGTGGTGAAGGATGGGTTTGGGTTCCTTTCCCAATTCAGAGAAGCATGACTTTTCTAAACTATAATAAAAATAATAAGATCAATATACTGGAAAACTGAAGTAAAGACAATAAATGCGATCCATTTTTATTATTAGACTTAACAGAAGTGGGATTACGTCAAATTTCTATTTAAGTCTCTAAATGTATATTCTCAGTTTTTGTTTGTATCACAAACAGGAAACAGGTTGTGGACTGGAATGAGTTCTGGACTATACTTTGAGTAGCACTGGATACAGAATTCCCCACACATATTTGGTCACAGACCTCTGACCTAGATACTATAATGAGTCTGGTATTCAAGGAAACGTGTTGAAAAATGCTCCTTTAATTTCAAAATCTGTTTTATTGCATATCCCAGGTGAACTGCCATAAGAGGAAAATCACCTGATTTAATTGCCAAAGAGGTAAGGTTCAATTTTGTTCTGTTAAGACTAAGAGGTAAACACGGTCAAGATGAATTAATGGTTGGGCTTGGCATGTGAAGGTATTGAAGTTGGGGGGGTGGGTAAGAAGGAATGAAAAGGCAGATGCCTGGTCACTGTTCTCTGATGATATCTGAAAGTCCGACCAAAGCAAAAACTAGTTAGAAGCAAAGAAAATGTGTGCAGCACCTGCTTGCGTTAGAGTTTGTTTAAATAAATTTCCATGATAAGGAGACGTTCTCCCAACCTAGAAGTAACAGCATTCTGTACAAACCCACAGGGGTCATGCAAATTTCAACTAACCTGCTTCTAGTTTCTCCTCTAATCATTTTGGATCAATCAAGCACATTTTGAGTTGACTACTTTGTACAGACTAATGCGTCAGATTCTACATCTTTCAGATTCTGAGCCTGCTTTGTAATATAAAAGTCAAATAAAAGGTTTCTTAAGAGCTGCTGGTGTTTTGCCTAAGATTTTGTTCCTCGTCAGAAATGTTAAAATTATAAAATCACAAAACACAGTTTTAAGAAATGTGCCCTTGTTTAGGAAAAAAGATTAATTGTGAAATTCAACTCGAAGTTAGAGCCAGTGCAAGAGGCCTAAAAAATAGAAGCAAATAAATTCTCTTGATGTTATGTTGTACTTTGACACTGTTGCTGAAACCCAAACCCAATTACCTAAATGTAGTTTCAGGTCAGAAGAATGAATGCTTCCTACAGAAAAATGTTTTAACCAGAACTTCAATCTATAGGAAAAGTGTTTGTGGTTGTCCCTTAGTCTTCAGGATGGTTTCTAAGGAAGATGGAATCTTGTGCTATGCATACCTGGAAAAGGCACTGGAGTAATGATAATTATAATTGAAATGTGTATCACAATAGATGAAATGGATTATCCAGCTTTAGAATCCTTTTAGAAAGAGAAAACATTCTTGAAACGTAAATGAACCAGTCTGAGACAGGGACAGCCCTGTCAATATTTGAGGTCAGAATTATCATTCATTATCCTTTTACCAAAGACTGCCTCAGTAGGCTGGAAATCCAGAGCCAATAATTGCGTCGGGGGAAGAAAAATAACTATTATTGCGACTATCTCCACTTACCTAGAAACCCAGGGAGCTCATAGGTAAAATGTTGTTGGTTTCAAGTGACCTTTTCTCTCCAGTACTCTTCTTACTTTTGCTAATGTCCCATTTTAACACCTGAAAAGGTCATTGTCTTACCGCAGTCAGACACAGAATTGATAATGATGATGGAAATTTCGCCTTCCCCATAGAGTCAAACTGTGCCACAAGTTGCTTGACATTATGACGTAAGCAGGGAAAGCCCTGAAGGAAAAGGGTTTTATGCCCTGTCACTTGAGAAGTAGCAACATATCCATGTTGTCCTCCAAATTTCTCTCCCCCTGCAATTCTCAGCTTTAAAATTACTATTTAAGATACAAAGTCCTCATAATACCAGTCTCCTTCCTTAATACCTTCATGGAGATGGCATTTTTGAATATATAAGCCTGACTCACAGCAGGGTACAAAGGGATGGGATACAGAAGGTATACGAAGGTATACGCATGGCAAGGAAGGAGGTGAGAAGTCTTGCACCCATTGAGCATTGAGTGGGGAGAAAAGACACCAAGGCTCCAAGGGCATCATAAGGGAAAAGTTAGGGACCAAAGACAAGGTGCACCCATGTGTGGCTTTGCCTGGAGATGACTCATGTGAAGGGCCCAGCCCATGCTGGTACATAGCAGACGCTCCCTGAATAGTCTTCTCTCTCCCTTTCCTCTCCTAGGGAAGCCCTGGTCTAGGAGATTGGTTTCTATCATAATAAACCTGAGCTGGACTTCCCTGTTGTGTCATTTGGGATTAACATGCACTTCACAAATACTATCTTCAAAGTCTTACCATTGGAGGGACAAAAGGGAGACTTAAGATACTGTAATACATCCAGTTGTATTTTTATTTTAATTTGTTTAATGTTTATTTATCTTTGAGAGAGAGAGAGAGCCAGAGTGCAAATGGGGGATGAACAGAGGGAGGGACACACACACACAGAAACCGAAGCAGGCTCCAGGTTCTGAGCTGTTAGCACAGTCCTACGAGGGGCTCGAACTCATGAACTACCAGATCATGACCTGAGCCGAAGTTGGACGCTTAACTGACTGAGCCACCCAGGTGCCCCTCAGTTGTATTTTTATTTCATCTGTTCCTTCCCACTTTCAAAAAGAGTGTGTTGACAGTGCTACCTTGAGCTTGTCTAATGTGTTGCTTACATGCACATTACCTCCCTTTGTCCTTTCCACATACTGCTAAAGTAGCAAAAGAGAGGTGGCATAATTCCATTCAAGATGTGAGGGAATCAGGAAACAACAGACGTTGGCAAAAATGTGGGAAAAGGGGAACACTTTTGCCTTGCTGGTGAGAATACAAACTGGTGCAGCCACTCTGGAAAACAGTATGGATTTTTCTCAAAAAATTAAAAATAGAGCTACCCTACAACCCAGCAATTGCACTACTAGGTATTTATCCAAAGGATACAAAAATGCTGATTCAAAGGGGCACATGCACCCCAATGTTTATAGCAGCACTATCAACAATTGCCAAAGTATGGAAAGAGCCCAAATGTCCATTGACTGATGAATGGATAAAGATGTGGGGTATATGTGTGTGTGTGTGTGTATATATATATATATATATATATATATGGTATATGTGTGTGTATATATATGTGTGTGTATATATACACACACATATACATATGTGTATATACATATATACACATATATGTGTATATATATATATATGCACAATGGAATATTAGTGATCAAAAAGAATGAAATCTTGCCATTTGCAACAACACAGATGGAACTATTATGCTAACCAAATAAGATAAATATCATGTGATTTCACTCATACATGGAATTTAAGAAACAAAACAGATAAACATAGGAGAAGAGAAAGAAATATAAGATAAAAACAGAGAGGGAGGCAAATCATAAGAGACTCTTAAATACAGAGAACAAACTGAGGGTTGCTGGAGGGGTGTTGGGTGGGGGGATGGGCTAGATGGGTGACAGGCATTAAGAAGGGCACTGGTTGTGATGAGTACTGGGTGTTATATGCAAGTGATGAATCACTAAATTCTACTCCTGAAACCATTATTACACTATATGTTAACTAAACTAGATTTGAATAAAATTTAAAGAAAAAAGAGAAACAATTAAAGAAATTAAAAAAAAAAAAAAGATGTGAGGGAATCCAGGTACAGAATAGGTAAGAAAGATCAGGCTTTGGATTAAGAACGCTCGGTCTCCATCATCCCACCCAGTGTTCTATTAAACCACAATTTCAAGCCTTAAACATTGTGTGCAATGCATTAAAGGCATTCACGCAGCACTGGGTCAGAATCGCACGGTTTTGAAGCTCTCCAAAGGGCAAGAACTGGGTCTTGTCACTGCCGTATCACAGGAACCATCAATAAAATCTCACATGTATTAGATGCAGAACATTTGTTACATCTGTGAGTAAGAAGAGAGGCAGCGGAGGAAGAGCTGGGGAAGAACATGAAAAGCATGGGGCTTAGCAAGATGTTTTAAAAATGTTATTGTCTGCTTGCTTCCCACATGCCAGCCATAATTAGTTTATTTGTATTAAGTCATTTAATCCTCACAAGAACACCTGTGAATTCGGCCCTGTCATTATCCCCACTTGCTTGGTGAGGAAGCAGAGTCAGAAAGAGGGGAAGGGGATTCGGTGAGACCAAGTGGCCCAGCTGGCGACTGAATTCCCAGGTTTTACACCTTACGGAGAGCAATCCGATTTCCAATTAAGGACATGAAATTCAGAAGCTGTCCTGTACAGTGTTTTTCTCACAGCTGGAGCTGGGTTTCAGTAGAGTGTATCTATCTGGATTAATAATGAGTGAGCAGAAACCCAAGGGTCAATTATAGGAGTTTGAGTCTAAAAACACATCGTGTCGGGTCAGCGAATCCCAATGCCAGTGATGGGTTTCACCACATCATAAATATATAATGTACAGAAAATAGAAGAAAATGCAATGGCCGGTCGTTGATTGACATTGTAAAGAACATATTTGGGATTTGGAGAATAAGTGGAGAAGAAAAGGTTGAAATATTTATAGACCTCAACTTCTCATTTACCGGTGAATGCAAGTGTGTGCGATTCAAACATCCTTAGTGGATACTGCAGTTGTGGAAGATACAAAAAGAGTAGGAAACATGCTTCCAAAATACGGGAGACATGCTTCCCAGTCCCTAGGAGTTTACAATTTTTCACAGTAAGTCCAGATGCATGCACAAATAACTTCAACATAAGGCAGGATGGGATAAATGCTCTGAGACTGTCCAAATGAAGCACCAGGGACCCTTGGAGGGCAGAATCAGGGAAGGCAGCACACAGAATATAGACTTTGAGGTGGGTCTTGAAGGTAGAGATGGGAAAGATGGGAACATTCCACAGAGAGAGGAGAACAGATGCCAAACTAAGGAAGTAAGAAATACCATCTTATAATTGAGAAAATGGTAAATAATTCAGATTGATTTAGTGTGGAATTATAGAGAGGAGTGAAAAAGAACATTCGTTCATTCATCCATTCAATATATTTTCATCCGATGCCACCTACACCTCAAACATTGTGTGGAGCGGTCATTGTGGACAAATCCACTAGAGGATGGCCTGTTTGCAGTGCGAGTGGCAGACAATAAAGAACAGTGACTAAGTAACAATGAACGGCAAAGATGAACTGGTTTTGCGGGGTGGAGATCTTGCAATGCCAGACAAAGACGTTTAGACTTCCTTCTGTAGGCAACAAGGAATCACTTGAGGGCTTTGGGTCAGAAGGGTGAGGGTGGTGACAAAGTGGATTTTTCAGGACACTTGAACTCAGGATGGAATACAGGAGAAAAGATTGGAGCAAGGGAATTAATCAGGAGGCTACCTGTCTAGCCCAGGCAGGAGTTAATGAGGGGCTCAGGTAAGGCAGTGGATGTGAAAATTGAAGAGTGTGCATTGGCCAAGATGCAAAGGCCATGAGCACGGGCCCTGGTGGACAATCAAATGTGTTAAATGAAGGGCAAGGAGGACCCACAGTTAGGATCTGTTCAGCCAAGGATAACATGGTGCCTCCAGAAGCCTGTGGAACCAGAAGAAGAGGACTTTGAGGTTAAAACTAATTTAAAATTCTGATAGAGCATCTATTCGAAAATGTCCAATAGTCGCTCAAGAGCAGTACCTGAGTTCCTTATGTTCTGTTAGGCCCTGTTGTAGATGCTTCCGATAAGCAGATAAAAGGCCTGTGATTTGAGGAACAAATCCGAGCTGAAAAGAGAACCGTATGAGAATTACTCATACAGACAGGATAGTTGAAGCTTTAAGAAAACATGACGATACGGAGACATACCCGACAGTACACATGTCATTGGGATCTCTTTTTGTTTTTCGATAGAATTCTTTTTCTAGGCCAGAGACAAAGGATAATGCTAGCTGCCTTCAGAAATATTTTCCATCTGGGCCACATGGCTTTTCATGTGACTCTCTATCTGCTTGCCTTAGGCTTCCGCTTGCATCAGGCTTGTATACGCCCGCCTCTTTCATAGCCCCGCCTCCTGCATGCAGTACTAGAAACCCAGAGGAAAAGGACAGTTTTACTGCCAGGGTCTGAGAAGCAACTTTTTTTTTTTTTATTGTCTTTTTTTGTTTGTTTGTTCATTTCTTGAGACAGAGAGACAGAGTGTGAGTGGGGGAGGGGTAGAGAGAGAGGGAGACACAGAATCCAAAGTAGGCTCCAACGTGTCAGCACAGAGCCCTATGCGGGGCTTGAACCCACGAACTGCGAGATCATGACCTGAGCCAAAGTCAGACACTTAACGACTGAGCCACCCAGGAGCCCCTGAGAAGCAACTTTATGTATCTTTTTAAAGCTATTACATCCTACGTAACTGCTTTTGGTATTTAGAAATATTAATTAAATAACTTGCCCTTTAATTTAAAAAAATGAATAGAATTGGGGAAAAAAATCCATTCTCAGCTATCCAGGTGATTGCTTGTGTCTCTCGAGGTAGGCGAGAGCACCCAGGGCACCAGTGGCCATGTGCGGTCACTCACCTGATAGCAGAGGGGACTCAGAAGGGGCGAACAGAGCCTCTGAACTCTGGTTTGAAAATCTATTCCCGTATTGCCAGTTTTTATTCAGATGTGACGTGTAAGATTTGCTTGAAAGTAATTGCCCGTGGGGACTACAGTGGAGAGAGGTGAGGAGGAAACAAGATTGCTCGTGAGGTATTTGTCGAAGCTGGGTAATGACCAAATGGGGGTTCATCATACTTCCTCCTTTTGTTTGTGAGCACATTTTCCACAATAAAAGAGTACATTTTCTTTTCATTTTAAATGTATTCCTAGAAGGAGATTCGGTCTACTTTGATGCTGCACCCCTCTGAAAGAATCGAGAGGAGACTGTGGAAAAGCCAGTGTTTCCCAGAGCTGCATCGTGAGATGGTCATAAGTTGTATCTACTTCCCAGGAGACTGTGAGGGTAGACTGAGTGCACAGCCTTACCCCCCACGTTCTCAAAAAGAATCGTAATGAAATAACGCGAGCACTGTACAAAAGGAAAATTGATCCACAGTGCATTGTGGGAGGCACCTGGGGGGCTCAGTTGGTTAAGCATCTGACTCTTGATTTCGGTTCAGGTCATGATCTCACGGTTCAGTTCATAAGTTCGAGCCCTACGTTGGGCTCCCTGCTGACAGTGTGGATCCCACAGGGGATTCTCTCTCTCCCTTTCTCTCTCCCTCCCCTGCTCACACTCTCTGGTCTCTCCCACAAAATACACAAAAGTGCATGGTGAACAGCAGGTCAATCTTTATTAGTCGGGGACACTGCTCAATTTCCAAAAGACAGAACAAATAGAAGCATACTGAGGGGAGGAAGCTTACGGGAGGACCGTAGGGCAAGTAGGAGCCACTCTTCGTCACAGAAACTTGGGGAGGCCTGGATTGTGAAAGCATGAGGAGGAGACTATCAACCAGGATAGCTACATGTCTGTACGGCCCACTTGTCTCCCCATAACTCTGCGCAGAGATCCTGACGGTAGTGGTTTTGGCTCAAGAGGGAAGCAGGAAATCAGTTCTCGGGAGAACCTGACTAAGCCATTTGGGGAGGACCGAGGCTAACATACCTGGCCCCCAGACACTGAATCTATAGCCACCGCTCTGGAAGAACAGCCCTCTTGAGGAAGCAAACCCACACAACGCCAGGGCAAGTCCTTGCCGGGTACTTAGTGCTGAAGACATCAATATTAACAGTCAAGACAACACCAGACATTGCCGAAAAGGACATGTAAACACACTGGAAAAGTGATCCCAGAGAAAACAGAGATAATTTAGGAAATAAAAGATAACATTTTAAATGTAACTAATAACCTCAGAGAGGTCTGAAAAGATAATTCAGCCCTAAATCAGTAGGGGATACTATGAACAGGGAATCTGAGAGGACTCAAGATGAACATTTTGATCATTAGAATGAAAAATTCAGAAGACATGGGAGGTAAAAGTGAGGCAACGTCCCAAAACACAGAGTGAAGTTGCAGAAAGTTGAAAACTTCACTCTAAGATACCCCGTGTTCATATAACCAAAGTTCCAGAGAAGCCAGAAAAAAATAGAAGGGAAAGAAAAATTTTCAGAAAATAAAAATAAAATTTCCCAATGCTGAAAAAAAAGTCTTATTTGAAATAAAACTACTGACCTTTAAAAAAAAAACCTACACCGAAACACAGCCTCATAAGTGGAAATGTTATAACTATATAACATAAAAATAATGGCCTAGCTGATACAAGTTGGGAAAAGAAAAATATAAATCTTCTTTTATGTAATAAGGAGTCAAGAGACTATTGGTTTGAAACCTCCTTAGGAACTTCCCTGATGTAATCTGCACACACCCACCCACCCCCACCCCCCAGCCCCCATCCCCACGTACAGAGGGCAGGGAGAGACTCAGGAAAGAGACTCAAGAAAGAGTCAGAACACTCAGATTGGTTGGTGGCACACCGAATAAGCAAAGGGAACTTAACAAGACTTGTCTTGGGAGGCAGCAAGACAGCCAATCTCCTCCCAACCCTCCAGCCAGAATCTGGAAGTTTATAAAGAGGCCTTAATTGAATTCAGTCACGTTACCCAGTTCCGATGGCTTCAACAACATATTACTATCTCCAGACTGTATCCTTAGAGCAGCTTCTGGGAATGAGGTAGACAAGTGGAACACACATTCCAAGCACAGGGGAGGGGACAGGGAGCCTCCAACTGCTGGGGACCAACTAACTGGTCGATTGATGCTTACATCTTCTTGATGACCTCCTCTAACAGAGACATTGCATACATTTACTTGATACGTCAAAAAATAGACTTGAAATCATAAAGGTAGCCAGTAGGAGATCAAAAAATAATAAGTAACACCCTGATAGGAGTAAAAGGAGAGAAACACAACAGGCTTGGGCAAGCATGCCATATTCCCCATCTTTCCCAACAGGGTGGCCACAGCTACTGTCTGAAATCCGTAAATCAAGGAATTGACATATAAAAGCACAATAATCCAACGTATACGGATGGCCACCTGAAAACTAGAAACCAGAAGAATTATTAATAGAAATCGAAACAGCGGGCACGTCAGCCTCAGGCCTCCCCAATGGCTCGTTCCACTTCTTTGAATTGCTGCTCAACCCTTTCTCCCGGGGGCCAACATCAGGCCTGTTAGTAGCTCTACACAGAGTTGTGGGGAAGTGGTTGGAGGTGGTCACCTCTGGGGGATAAACCTGGGGATGAGAGGTTTGGGAACGGGGGGGGGGGGACACAAAAAGATATTACTTTATAACCAGATTTTATGTACCTGAACTACAATATATGTGTCTAATTTAAATGGAAAAGCTCTCGCCACTGGGATCAAAACTCTCTGAGCTTATGAATCTTTTCCAAATATCTGAACATATCACTGATATAGTCTGCGTCAAGCATTGGCAGAATGTCACCACAATTAAAGAAAATGCTGACCCCGTGGCAGCAATGACTAGGAGAAAGTCATCATAGGCAAGAATCCTTACAATGGACACTACTATTGCCAAAGGTTTGGGGCAAGTATCGTAGGTAGTTCAGCTGAATATTTGCTAGTGTTTTTTGGCTGTTTGTTTCATAAATAATTTTTGTTTTATATTTGCAATGCATAAAAATAAATTACGTTTAGAAAAGAAAATGTGTACGTCTTAACTAATAGCAAACATCACCATAAAATATACAAATATATAAAAATACAGTGACAGCCTATTAATGAGCAGAGAAAAATATACATATGCAAACAGAAACAGATTAATACATTAACATACACTGACCTCCTATTACTGAGAAGAAATAATATATGCGGATGCAAACAAACACAGACTTTAATGAAATTATACAACATATGCAGGAGACAACAATTAGCAGCTTATAAAGTACCAATGCTAAATTACTAAGACACATCCGAATTTAGATTGCGAACCTTGAACAATCAATGCTTTAAAGGCACAATCTAAAATGTTAGTGAGAAGAGGAAAACAATAGTAATATTAATGTCAACATATTTGATTTTCCAACACTGGAGCTATTGATTATTTCCTGCGGCACATTGGTTGGAAACAACCATTTGTCTGATATAATTTTATTTCAGTTATTATTCCCAACAGCTACTTTTTCAAATAGCAAATGCAAAATAAAACCATATGTGAGAAGTTTGGATGTTTGTTTGTTTCCAGTGGGTTGTAGTAGACGAAACCTCAGAATTTCTACTCTGAAGATCAATTTGGTCAAGCAAGGCCACTGCTTTCAGAAAATCACACCCTAAATTCGGATCAGTATTTATTTAAACATCTGTGAGTCCCTCCCAAATTGGCAACCCAAAGTCCACGGAAACAGCTCATGCCGCCGTAAAAGGGTTGCACTCAGAGAATTATGACGAGCCCCTGAGAAGGCATTCTGTTTTTCTAGGTCCACTAAGTTTCACTGGAGCCCAAGCAGTCTTTTGAAAGATAAATGCCTTATTTGAGATAGGGAGGCTGGCTGATGGAGGCTGATAGAAATGACACATCTGGACCAGCTATCATTCCAGCATTAGAAAGCATCAAAGCCTCACTAATCCTGACAGCTTTGAGCTACCCGGTTTCAGCCTCTCTCCCTCCCTCAACGGAGTGGTGTTTCTAGCAGCCAATAGCCTATCATAGAAATTAGCACGATCGGTCTTCTCAATTCTGGGTTCTCTCTCACGTTTCAAGAGGTAGAGAGCCCAACTTACCATATGCACATTCCCGAGAACGTGTGATTTTCACGTGTTTGCTACCTAAAGGTTAATTTTCTTTCACCTATTAAACAGAATGCTGGTCTCAGTAAGGCAGGCTTGCAGCCAGGCAGCCCACACTGCTTATTTGCTGCCTGTTTTAATAACAGAATCATCCCACAATGAAACCTTTTTAACGTATGGTAATTTAATTGCAGAAGCCCTGTCTGTTTCAACAAAAGCCTCCTATAAGTAGCTTTAAAGATTAAGTTATGGGAGGCAACTCTCACACTATCTCCCAGCAGACGTGTCTTACATCGCATTACATCTCTGCCATTCTACACGGGCACAATGGTGGTCTCCGATCTCCTTAACTCAAGCTCTGAAATTAAAACTTGGGTTTATAAACCAATGAATCATTCTGCACAGTTGAGGGAGTTAGCCTTCAACGAACATCAGAACTTAATATTCTAACTGTGTCGAGAATCACAGGAGGGGGAATAGGAAGGATCTTCCAACAGATATAATGATATATAATAATTATGTAATAACAATAGCCAAAGTGCATTCAGCTCCAAGGGTGTGTCATAAATTGCACTAAGTGACTTCATCCATCAGAATAACTCAGGGCAACGTTTTTATTGTCCCAGTTTTACAGGTTTGGTATGGGTACATGTATCGTAGTTGTCCCCCTCCCCCTCCCCCACTTATCAGCAGTTTTACCTCCCATGGTTTCAGTTACTCGAAGTCAACCACAGCCAGGAAGCGGATGATCCTGTTTCCGACAACATGTTGTCAGCAGGTCAGCAGTGGCCTAGCGCTGTGTCACCAGCCTGTGCCATTGACCTCATCTCGTCTCATCACGTAGGCATCCTAACATCTCACATCACCACCAGAAGAAGGGTTAAGTACAGTACAGCAAGATGTTTTGAAAGAGAGAGACCGCACTCATGTCACTTTTACTACAGATTATTGTCATAACGATCCTATGTTATTATTGATTATTGTTGTCAATCTGCTAATGGACCTAACTTATAAAGTTTATCACAAGTTGGCATAGGAAAAAAAAAAAACACAATTAACACAGAGTTTGGTCCTATGTGCTGTTTCAGGCATCCACTGGGTGTCTGGGAGTGCGTCCTCTGCAGATAAACTACTGTGTTACTTTGCTGTGACTGTGGTGCCAAAGGACCACAAGTTGGGTGGCTTAGACAACAGAAACATAATGCCTCGGTTCTGGAAGCTAAAAGTCTGAGATCAAGCTGTCAGCAGGGTCGGTTCCTTCTGTAGGGAAGTAGCTGTTCCGTGCTGCTCCCTGAGCTTCTGGCGGTTCGCTGGCAGTCCTTGATGTCCCTTGGACTGTAAAAGCATCACCTCAATCTCTGCATTTATCTTCACGCGGCATTCTCCCTGGGTGCACGCCCGTGTCGAAACGTCCCTTTTTAAAAGGGTGTCCGTCAGTCATATTGGACTAGGGCCAGTGCCACTAATTCATCTTAACTAATTACATCTGCAAGGACTCTATCTCCAAATCACTTCGAATTTGTAGGTACTGGGGTGGGGGTAGGACTTCAACATACGCGTTTGCAGGAGATACAATTCAACCCTTGGACAAGCTCTGTTCTGGTGATGGGGCGGCCATTCCCAGTCCTCACCCTTGCTTTTATACGCTTTCCCTAGGGCTTGCCCTTGCTGATGTCTTGAAGTTCACTCTAGAAGCACGCTGTCTCCCATCCATACTTAAGACTTAACCGATGCCAAGTGAAAGGGTCCTTATGGCTCTGAATGCGCCAGCCTAACTCACCAGGAGACTATGATCTTCTTGGAGTAGCCACAATGCATCCATTCCCTAGAAATTCTGGTCAAAGCATGTGGCTGGTCAAAACTTCTGGGAGTCTCAGCTCACTTGGAGCAGGTATCAATGGCCTCCTGCCTTCTCCCTAGCATGGGGTATGAGCTGGCAATCTAGATCATTCATGGGAGTTCTGGTTATGAATAGAGTGTGTTCCAGGGGTTCCTTGCGGTTGGCAGCATGCCCTGAGAGTTCCTTAAGATCCATCATGAGCTACATGAGGGGAACCGCAGAGAGGAGACTGGGGTTTGAAACAAAGGTAGGTCAGCAGGGGAAGTAGGAGAGAGAAAATAATATGTAAAGAAGGAAGTAACCAATAAGGAATGAGAAACAAAGTATATGTTGCCTCTGCTCCGTAAGGTAATCATGTAACAATATATTCTCCTTACAAACAGAGATGCCCTCACTTTTCTTTCCTTCCCAGAGATCTAAAATGGAATCAGCCTCTGAACGCATGAATGTTTGGAAAGGCGCCTTTCAGGAGGGCAAGCGGCCTCTGGAGCACATTTTGTGGTTTATTAACATCATTACCGAATCTCAACACAGAAATGTTCAAATGAAACCACAACTGTTATGGCCTCTTTTTCTTGGACTGAGGGAAAGTCACCGGATGTTTTAAGGAAACAGAAAGCTCTCACGTTGCTCTTATCCACAATGCATCAGTGAGAGGGGCTTCTGTCCTTCTTGGAAAAAACAATACTTGTACAGAGATGCCTTATGCTACCTCTCCAAATCACCAGGGCTTGTTAGGGAAAATATTTTAAGGCCATAGCTCCTTTCTCTATAACTGGTGGTCACTATTCTGTTCAACATATCATGGCATGAGTCTTTCCCAACACCACCAAAAAAAAAAAAAAAAAAAAAAAATTGGCATTTAATAGGGCTATTTAGTAATGGTGAGATTAATTTTTCCTGATTTAACGTGCCTAAATGATTTGCCTAAAATTGCCCAAAACACCATGATCCTTGGAAAGGCTCAGAGTCATGAACTCCCAGGCCACTGCTGGACACATGAGCCCATATGCTCCATCACCCATCACCCCCACAGGACTCAGTGCACTCGCATTGGGACCGGCCGCACTCACTGAGTTCAGTTCTCCTTGCTATTGTTTAAGAATGGATTGTTTAAACGGTTGGTGCCTTATGATTATAATTCGGCAGGGGCACTGGTACCTTATTAATTAGGTGAGCACTGTGTAATTTATTAGTGCAGGAGCACGGGGTGTTTTCTTTACTTATAATTGCTCTGAGAACACCCAGGGAATCTAAAATTGGAGGGGCTGGGGAATTGCTAGCCCTGCCTGAGGGGAGAGAATGTAATAATCCCTTCTTGCTTATTCAAACCAATCCTCTAGGTAGAACAGGGGACTGGAGAAGGACGGAAGCTGGAACCGGCATCTGGTCCTACCTGACCGCCCCCACTCCTCCCCCGCCCTAGCAGACTCAAGGAACTCAAAGAAGCTGCGCTGTTGAAGAAGTAATTGCCTTTGGTGGTATTAATTGACTTTTGTGCAGCCCGTGAGATTGAGGGAAAATGAGGTGCCTTGCAACCTTCACAATTTATCTCACTTGGGGAGAAGGGCTAAGTGGATTCAGATCCTGAAAAATCAAGCAAGCGTTATATACGCGTTGACCTTTTATACTGAAGGGGAGACTGCTGCTCGCAAAGCCTCTTCTCTGGAGAGAGAACACTTGCCTTCCCTGCGTGGCCGTGGGCTTGCTGTCAAAGTGGATGAGACGGGTGCAGGGGAGACGAGACGTGGGCAGAAAACGAGCCAGGGCTCCTGAAGGACCTGGGAGAGCAGAGAGGTGAGCACAGCTGCAATGTGCTGGCCTGTCCCTGCAGACTCAAGGTGGCTCAGCGAGCCTAGAGATTCCTCTTTTTTTTTTTAAGTTTATTTATTTATTTTGAGAGAGAGCAAGCAGGGGAGGGGCAGAGAGAGAGGGAGAGAGGGAGAGAGAGAGAATCCCAAGCTGACCATGCAGACCACAACGTGGGGCTCAAACCCACGAACCCTGAGATCATGACCTGAGCTGAAGCCAAGAGTCCGCGGCTTAACCGACTGAGCCACCCAGGCGCACCCTGGAGATTCTTTAACTTGACTAACTTCAAATTCATTTCCCACACTGACAACTTTGTCCGTATCTCTAGGTACAGGGGAGAATGTCTGCTCTTAGCCCTAGGAAATGAATTCAGGCCACAGCAACATCTGCTCGAGTTAAAACGTCTTCCTGGCTTCCATATTTGTAGCTGTTCTCCAGAAGGCTGGTGAAACTCTAGTTTGAAGGCACTAGGTGTGTGGACCAGTCTTACTTGCGTTATAAGAAATAGTCCCCTTAATGTTTTTGAGTACCTGCAATGAGCCAAATTCTGTACTCTTGTTTATAGCTACAAAAAAAAAAAAAAAAAAAGTCTGTATAGGAGACAGGCTAACTGCTTGGGTTTTGTAATCAGATGGACCAGATCACTATCTATGAGCCAGTAGAATTGGGATCCTAATGACTTCTAGTTCCTGGAATTGGGGAAGGATTAAGAAAATTAGGAAAGCAGATAGCACAGTGCCTGACACATGTCAGAAGCCAAAGGGCAGACGGACAAAATTCAGGACAGATTGGAGGTCCAGAAACCCTACCTGTGCGCCTGGAGAGCTGAGCTTATCTGTAAACCAGCTTCTCTGCCCCACCCTCACTTCCCCATCACAAACCTGAACATGTAAATGAGCCTTGGGAATAAAAATGACGCAATGCATCCACCCCCAAATACTCACTGGGCCACTGGTGAGGGGTGGGAGGGGTGAGTCCACCTCCTGTGAATATTCCCCAGCCTATTTCTGAAGATCTCTGGCCCTCTCAGCCTGGCTCCCAGGTGATAGTACTGACCTTTCTCAATGTTTCCAGGTGGGCCTTATTCTAATTGCTCTCCCAACATGCACTGCTTTGAAGTGCGTTACCCTATCACCTCACCCACCCGTCACCCCGTGCCCCAGAACCACATTATCTCCTACTTCAAAGCCCGATGGCAGAGAATTTTACCCCTGGTGCTTCCAGCCACTCTAGGCTGACTCACATCTGATTACTGCCTCTCTCCTTAAGAGCCTGGCACACATTTCTAAAGAGCCAGAATCAGACACAATTTGAGGGTGCTCCCCTATTGTATCAAAATCAACCACTCATAGTCCCCAGACCAATCTCATGGCCCGGATTCTCCCTCCATTTAATGTGAATTCCTTCTTCCTCAGACACTCCACTGGGGACGTTGCACCGTGACACTTGTTCCCCAAATGGTTAGAAATCTAGCCATATGCCCTCCAGAAGCTGTCTTCATTCATCTGTTTCTTTTTGCTTTTTTTTTTTTTTTTATTGCTGCTGTTGTCAAGATGCTTTGTTTTCCTAAGCTCCTTACTAAGGCATCTTTGGGGATGTTCTAATTTAAAATCAAAGAGGGGTGCCTGGGTGCCTCAGTTGAGTGTCCGACTTCAACTCAGATCATGATCTCACAGTTTGTGAGTTTGAGCCCCACGTCGGGCTTTGTGCTGACAACTTGGAGCCTGGAGCCTACTTCGGATTCTGTGTCTCCCTCTCTCTGCCCTCCCCTACTCATGCACGCACGCACGCGTGCTCTCTCTCTCTCTTTATAAAAAAAAAAAAAAAATTTAAAATTAAATGTAACAAAAAAATAAAAATAAATAAAATCAAAGACATTCAACTTGGAGGATCAACATGGACAAAGTCTGCATGATGGGAGCTATCCTTCCTCCAAATTCTATAACAACCAAAGAGGAATGAAAGAAGAAGACAACTAGGGCTCAAGGAACATGAGAGTAACAGAAGCTGTGGAATCTCTTCCCACCAGGGTTTCCCTCCCAACCTTGCCCTGATATATTTGTCAGAAATTATTTGGAAGACTTATCCAAAAGGAGTCCCCTGTTTGAAATTATGCACGGTGTTTTCCAGTGTTCATCAGAGACTCCTCTCTCCAAAGCCATTACAGAATGTACGCATTTGGGGCTGATTGGATGGTTTCTAAATTAATAATAGCTCATAAGATGCTACGACTTCTCAGATCTTTACCTGTGGCTTCATTGTGTCGCCGTCTCCCCTGCTCCTGACCCGCTCTGCCTTCTGCTGCATCAATGTACTCTCAGTGATAGAGTTACAGAGTGCCAAGCGGGATCGGAGATTAAGAAAGCAAGAGAGAAGCAATGAGATTTCAGATGAGATTGGAAACTCGATGGAGAGCCAATGCGAGAAAGTTGATGAAGGGAAGCCGAGGGCCAATAAAGGAGGTCCAGCGAGGAGGAGACTGGTCAGGAAAGACAAAAGGCCTGTATTAGCAGTGGCAGGGGCAAGCAGTAAAAAAGCAAAAGCTACTTGGCCTCATCTCTTAAACTGCCTTCCAACTTTATGATTTTCAGAGCAAGTTAATATGCAAACTCCCACGTCCTTTCATGTATTCAGTAAGTTGATATTGCATGCCTGCCATGCGCCAGTCCCAGTACTCCGTGCTGGGAACCTAGCCGGAAATAACAGATAAAATCTCATCCTCGTGGAATGGAAATTCTAGAGGGGAGGAAGACAATGATAAATAAACATAAAAGATCAGTGATGATAAGCACTGTGATGAAAAACAAAGCAAGGTACGAGGTCACCAAATGCTAAACAGTGATAGTTTAAGTAGGATGGTCAAGGAAGTCCTTTTGGGGAAACTGACAACTAAGCGGAGACCTGGAAGAAGAAAACAGTGGGAGGAAGAGCATTTCAGGCAGAAGGAACAGAAAATGCAAGAGCCCTGAGGCTGAAACTCCATTGCATGTTCCAGTCATACCCTGGAGGCATTGGGATGACAAATCAAGCAAGAGGGAGAGGGGCTGACAGGATCAGAGGTAACCAGAAGCACATCACACAGGACCTGTAAGCTATGGGAAAGACTTTGGATTTTAGTCATGCTTGTTGAAAACAAGTGAGACAGGAAGAGTAGTTTTATAGCTGAGGAAAACAGAAATTCCGCTTGAATTCGGGGCTCTGTTACTACAAGTTGGGAGAGTTGGTAGACAAGACAAGAGGGGGTGGTTGGAAATGCTACCAAGTGAACTTGAAGAGATGTGTAAACTTGAGGAAGGTACTGTAATTTGGGAGGGAAACAATGGAATCATTTCTATCTTCCCCACTGCCACCATTATGCATGAAATTCCACCATTAGTGATTTATGCCTTTGAGTGTTGCAAGGTTTTCCACATATGTGGTATCCAATATTGGTTAGCAACACACGGAGGAAGTCCACCACTAAAGTGGAACACAAAATAGCCAAATGTCAGGAAGGAGTAGGAGAGTGCGAACAAGGAAATTGACAAGATGTAAACACCTCCTGACAGAATATTCTGGGAATTCATTGTTGTAGGTCACAGGATTGCTTAGGCAATAATTACCCCGTTGGTTCTTCATCCCTCTTCATAGAAGAGTATGTCTGTCTATAGTGATGATTATACTGTTGTCACTACTACTACCAAAGGCTAAGACATATATGATGCCAACTACAAGCCAATATTATGTTGACGCCCATTTAATCCCCTTAAGGACTCATGATTTATCTCTGTTTTACAGATGAGAAAACTGAGACACAGAGAAGTGACTAGCAAATTGACTTGTCATCCGGCTAGTAAGTAGTAATGTCACCATTTCAAAGCCAGGCTAAATATCTGGTTCTATAACCCTCGCTATAAACAATCCTGCTATGCTGTCGGTATACCTATTGAATTGCACTGATAAGTAAATGTACCTTTTTTTCCCCCCGTTGGAAAGAAAAAAGTTGTGTTGAGTTTGACTAATGGCTGATGTAAAACCAGGGATCAGTATACTTTTTTTTTTTATTATTATTTATTTTTACTTTTGAGAGGCAGAGAGAGATCGAGTACAAGTGGGGGGTGGGACAGGGAGAGAGGGAGACACAGAATCTGAAGCAGGCTCCAGGCTCTGAGCTGTCAGCACAGAGCCTGACGCGGGGCGTGAACCCACAAACCATGAGATCATGACCTGAGCTGAAATCAGATGCTTATCTGACTGAGCCACGCAGGCGTCCCTCAGTATACTTTTTTTTTTAAATGAAGGTTCATAACAATAAATATTTTAAGCTTGCAGGGCCACGCCATCTTTGTCACAACTACTCAACTCTGCCACAGTAGCATGAAAATAGCCCCAGGCAATAGAAACATGAATAACTATGGCTGATGACCAATAAAACTTTATTTACAAAGCAGGCAGGGGCCCATTTGACCCAGGGGTCTTAGTTTGCTGAGTATTGGACATAAACACTTCCAAAGGGAAATACACAGCTCACAAACATATTACAATTATAGACGTATTGTCCCTAAATAGGAAAGTTCGGAAATGATACCCAGAGATATCTGTGCATTGAAAATTTCAGATCACGCTGGACTCTGCCACACCTTCTCGTTTCAACTTCCGTTCAGCATCCTAGAGAAATCTTATCCTACAGCTCAGTAGGAAAGCAGAAGCATGCAAATCACAAACGTGTGAGAGAAAAGATTCATTTTTAAAAATAAACAGGAAGTATTGCCCAACAAAAGAGCAAACTTGTAGTCTCTCCATAGCTTCACTGAGTTTTCCCAAGGTGACCTGCACTTCCCCGAAAGGAATCCCATCTTCCGAAGCCCTTGTCTCAGCTCCATGCACCACCCTAGTCCAGGGTCTGGCTGTGCCATGCTCTCTTAGGACAAGGATCTTTTCCTGACATGAAAGGAAATCTCCCTGGACACCTGTTAAGAATGGCCAGTCCACTCAGGACGATGAATAGGGGTCAAGACTCTTGCAATAGGCGAGATTAAACTCAACTCTACTGAAACAGAAGGAGGGAAGGTTTTTAAACACTGGGGTGAGCTAGTGGAGAAGTACAAGACATTAGGGGGTTGATGGCAACTGTCCCTTACCAAAGTTAGACTCCTATCTTCACATAGAGACTGGCAGAGAGGGGCCCTATCTTTCTAGATTATTACATTTAAAAGGAATAGCTACCATGTCCCTGAGGAAAACATTCCTGCTTGGTAGAAAATTTACGTCTCAAAGGGGCAAAGAAATAATTTACAATTATAGGTTTGCTGAAGTATATGCTCCCAGATTTCAAAATACACTGCAAAGCTGTAGTAATCAAAACAGTATGGTACTGACACAAAAATAGACATCTAGATTCATAGAATATAGAGGCCAGAAATAAACTCATGCTTATATGGCCAATTAATCTCCAACAAAGGAGGCAAAAATATACAATGGGGAGAAGACAGGCTCTTCAGCAAATGGTGTTGGAAAAACTGGACAGGTACATGCAAAAGAATGAAACTGGACCAATTTCTTATACCCTACACAAAAATAAGCCCCAAATGGATTAAAGACCTAAATGTGAGACCTGAAACCATAAAACTCATAAAATAAAACATAGGCAATAATCTCTCAGACATTGGCCTTAGCAATATTTTTCTAGATATGTCTCTTCAGTCATGGGAAACAGAAGCAAAATTAAACAAATTGGGACTACACCAAAGTAAAAAGCTTTTGCACAGTGAAGGAAATCATTGATGAAACAAAAAGGCAATCTACTGAATGAAGAAGATATTTGCAAATGACATATACCATAAGGGATTAATACCCAAGAGATATAAAAAACTTACGCAACTCAACAATAAAAAAGAAAAAAGAAAAAAAAGACACCAATAAATAATCTGATTAAAAATGGGTAGAGGACCTGAATAGACCTTTCTCCAAGGAAGACATACAATTGGCCAACAATCACATGAAAATATACTCAACATCACTAATCATCAGAGAAATGCAAATCAAAACCACAGTGAGATATCACCTTATACCTACCAGAATGGCTAATATCAAAAAGACAAAAAAATAACAAATGTTGGCAAGGATGCGGAGAAAAGAGAACTCTTGTACACTGTTGATGGGAATGCAAACTGGTGCGGCTACTGTGGAAAACAGTATGGAGGTTCCTCAAAAATTAAAAATAGAAATATCATATGATCCAATAATTCCACAACTGGGTATTTATCCAAAGTAAACAAACAAACAAAACTAATTCAAAAAAAGATACATGCACTCCTATGTTCACTGCAGCATTATTTACAAAGCCAAGATATGGAAGCAATCTATATATGAAAAAATATATACGGGATATTACACAGCCATGGAAAAGAATGAGATCTTGCCATTTGTAACAACACAGATGGACCTGAAGTGCCCAGTACTAAGTGAAATAAGTTAGAGAAAGACAAATGTCATAGCAACTCAATGGTTCATACCTCAAAAGTAGGGGGGAAAAGTATACCAGCTTCAGAAACAGTGCCCAAGTGTAGATGAAGAATTAAATTCTGATAAACAATAGTAGATGAGTATTTTCTTAAATTTGAGATGTGAGTCAAACTAATTTGGCCTATCAGTAGCAAGACTTTCTCTGTCTCCTTGGTGGAGGGGCTATATAAATGCATCATGTACATGGTCAATTTCTATATAACTTAACTTTTCTGTCCTAATTTTAGATTTACTGTCCTGCTCTAAAGCTCTCTAAAAATTACCATATCAAACAATCAGCTGAGGTACAACACTCTTTCTTACAATGAAAATTGAAGAGCTCTTCACCAATATGTCAGATTGCTCATGTTTTAATGACATTGGATGTTCAGCATTATCAAGAGTTCATATCAACAACAAAAAACCAAAAACCAAAAACATCTATGTCACTTCTGGCTCTTTTCCATGAAGCTAAAATGCTCTTAACATTTTCCAGGTTGGTGCTAAAATAGTATGTATTTCTCAGTGCCAATCTTTATGAGGCATAGACCCCCCGTCCATGAACGAGAACACGAGTCTCTGGCTGGAATCCCAAAGATTCTGAAGATAAGCTATCAGTATTATGACTTACAAACTAAAGATAACAGCCTTTGTTTATACCAAAAGAAATTCCAATTTAAGGAACATTAGCAACTCTGAAGTTAATGAATTTGAGGATCAAAGACCAAGGCCAAATGATATGATTTAGCTGGCAGTAGTCCACTATACACAGGTAATGCTGAATTGCTTCTCTCCTGGAGTATAATTCAAGCATTTGCTACAATCTCAAAATAGGATGCTATATCTAAAACATGCATTTGCCTATGGCCAGAGCCTGGCAAACTTTTACCAAGTGCCTTTCCTTTCCTTTACCATCATTTCTGATTACCTAGACACATATGGGTGTAGAGAGGGGCATTCTTACTTGTAATTATCTTGCTCCGTCTGCTTAATTCAGTTGGATGCATCATTTCAAATTTTGTGACATCACAATTTCAACAGAATGAAAGGAAATGTCATATCCCAAGCTGTGGGTTGTAACATCAGTGAATGAATCAGACAGCAGAGGAAGGCTTAATTTTAAAAAGGAATTTTTATTTATACCAAAAAAAAAAAAAATCCTGTGTAATCAAATGGAAAAGAAAAGACATAGGCCATTCTGAAAGAATTTTTGGATTGGCACAAAGTCTAACCATTGTTTACTTGAACAATCTGGAACTTCATACAGTTTTGCCAGGAGCCATTTTATATTTCCATTTCGAGAATTACAAGCGAATAAAATCATAGACCCAGAACATTTCTTAGAGGTCATCCAATGTAAGTCTCTGATCTTATGCATGAGAAAGTGGAGATCTAGAGAAACTAAGTGGCTTCGCCAGAGGCCCACAGAGCCAGACCAAAGCGCAGGGTTCCTATTTACCCATTCCAGGAGTATTTGGAAACTGCCACTTTACCTGAATGTGCAGATTCCTTGAATGAGAATCCAGAACCCCCTTGTGCCAGAGATTCTAGGCCACGTAGGTGCTTAACCAAATGGCTAATAAAATCCACACTAAGTAAAAAACAGATTGTTGTTGTTGTATTCTTTAAAGTAAAAATGTTTTTCCTACATGTTTTGTCCACATGTTCTATATTAAATCTCAGTTGTTATAAATTTGCATTTCTGTGTGATAGTCCTCCGTATAAAACCCTAACATGTCTAAGAGTGATTTGGGAAATTTACTCAAAAGGATGATTTGCCCAACTTACCCTACATTTCCCAGAATTACTGCTCCACTGTTGAGCTGGGTTTTGATGAGCATACTCTAATGTTCAAGTCATAGCTTCCAATGATTGCAGTGGTATTCTCTGCAAAATGAATGTCTTCAAATGCAAAGGGCAAGCTCTCATGGTAGTTCCTTAAGACTTCATGTCTTTCATGGAAGGGTGGACAGAACTACAAAATTGAATAATACTATATATACTGTGATAGATCTCTTTTTCCTCTACACAGATGAACCAAATTCTCTTGGCACGCTTATTGCTATGCTCCTAATATGTGCAAGTGTCAGCAACTTTGACTTGAAGACATAAACCACAGATTAATCTTCAACTCCTGTCTGTCCTTTACTTTCACAGGGAATCAGTAGCCAATTCTGCTTGATCTCAAAATAAAGCATCCCTTTCATTAGCTCTTTCTACAGCCTTCGTCACTGATCAACAGAAGAGACAGTCTTCTAGGTGGAATGTTCAGGATCCAAGAACACTGCAATCCCAAACGTCTCTTCTCCTCTGCTGCCCCATGCAGATATCACGGTCTAAAGCCTACCCATACATATGTAGAAGCTCCATGGGGCCAGAGGGCTCCAAAGGTTAAATGTCCAATCATTTAGCTGCCACAAGACTTCCAATTTGAGGCATATACCATGTATCCCTCCAACTTTGGTTGTCTTCTTCAAACATAGCTTTGAAAAGCCCCAAGAATAAGGCTTTTCATGTAGGATCCAAACCTTTTGACCTGGTTCCTGCTCATTCCTCCTTTTCTTCTAGTTCAGTCAAGCCATCTCCCAACCAGTTTTGTGAGAAAGCAAATCATTTTTATCCATCAATCTGACAGTCTACCTTCTACCTGAATGGCTGGTAAAACCTTGTCTCCACTCATACCTCATTGGTCTATTTAACATTTCAACTCCTTGTGCCTATGCCCTATAAATGTGACTCATGTTACAGTTTGGCATTGTAGCCTACCAGAGCAGAAGTTCCCAAATACTAGATCACAAAAGTTATCAGGAAGGCAAAGAAAACAATAAGGGCAATATTGAGTTTTTCACAAAACTAGATGTATCTGAAGAACTCGTGTTTGGTCTGAGATTAGATGCTTCCTACATTTTACAAATTCTCATAATTTTACAGTTCCTGAATTTTCTTGTATAAAACGATGGTGGTAAGCAACCCTATGTAAACCACTCCCCTCCCCCATTAAAAGAAGTGTCTACCCATAAAGTCTAGAAGTTTGTGAACTAATGCTCCAGTTGGGAGACATAGAATAAATCTATAATTCTCTTTTGGCTATCCCCAGAACAGTGCTACTTATGAATATTCAGAAATAAAATTGGATAATTTAAGAAAGCATTGGTAGTCATTAGTGCTGCTCAACAAATGTTGGCTATCTGCTTAGACATGTAGAATTACATCTTCTTACCCTTCAAATTTATATGTGCCCATGTGGCATCCTTTGGCTAATAAAACGCTAGCAGAAGGGAGGTATCTCACTTCTGAGTGGAAGCTGTAAGAGCTGAGCATAACTTTACTGCTTCCTCTTTCCCTCTTCCACAGGAACTGCCCACATGGAGGATGGCCCTGAGCGAGGGTGACAGAGATCAGATATCCCAGCCAATCCATGTAACATCAGCAAGAAATAAACCTTGTTGGTTTAAGCTACTTAGATCCTGACAAGTATACATGCACTTTGAATGAGTGAGGAAAAGCATATCGATGAAAGATATTATGATCATTTTCCTTAAAACTGAATGCTAGGAAATAGACTCAAAAGAAAATTAGAAGGAAGTAAGGAGTTCCATCTTAAGTGAGAGCCTTTATTTCACATATTTCCCCAAGTGGGAGATCTGACTGACTATTGGCAGATCAATTAGCACTACAACAGGGGTGAACACTGTGGAGGGGTTGGGATGGAATTACACCATACATATCAGAGCTGTTTGATCTATTCAAAATGAGATGTTATCTGAACCTCCGTCTTTCTGTGAGTCGAAGAAAACCAGATCAGGAGAAAAATAGTGTTATTTGCTCTAATGGCTAAGGTTTAAGTGACATACAACACAGAATCATTGGCACAGAGCTTTGCATTGCCCTTGGTTTCCATCTAAGCAGAGAAATCCCGAATTTATTTCCTTATCTGCTGGCCCTTGTGCCAAAACATATTCCCCTAACTTGATAGGAGAATGAAAACATTTTCATGGAGTTGCAGTTCCCTTTATGCCCCAGGCTTAAAGCAGAGCCAGAGACAGTAGTTGTGGGTAGGAAAGGGTAAAGAAGACCAAAGGGAAATCTCTCCAGCCCTTGTCTCCTACAGGGACCACATTCCCCATAATTGTGTGGTCAAAAATACTGCCTCCGTGATGGCAGTCTGCTGGGTGACAGGATGCTTCTCTTTCAGAGCCACAAAGCTTCAAAGACTGCTCTAACCAATCTACTGCTCGAAGGATTCTCCAAATGCATAAATCTGTGAATGCAAGAGGCCACTGGCCAGGGCCCAGCATTTGTTTCTGCTCTGAAATCTCAGACACTAGTGTTTTTCAGTATTCATGAATATGTAACACCAACTTTGTTGAAACTTTAACCATGATTTCCCTGTTATGAACTGCTCAAAAATCCTCATGCACTTTTCACCAGAATGAGCTTAGCACAATTATGAGATGAGTGGATTGCCAAAGCCCAACAATACAGAGTTAATGAAATTGTCATCAGGGTGAGCAGTGAATGGCAGCTCCATCTTGCGCTGCGTGGTTAGCATGTGAAGAGCAAAAGCCAGGAGAGTCTGTTGTGTTTTAAGGGCTGAGCAATGGTATGTCCAGCCCGAGCAGGCACATCAATCCAGACTCCCAGGGAGATAAATGGAATTCATACAAGTATAAATCATCACGAGAGAGCACAACCTAGAAATATGAGTGGTGCAGGAGGCCTGTGTCCCAGGCGCAGCTCTGTTACTGAGCAGCTGTGTGACCTTGAGAAGGTCATGTGATTTCTGGGTCTGCTTCCTTCTCAGGAAAATAAGGAGATTGCACTAGATGATTCCCAAGGCCGCTTCCTTTTCTAACATTCTACGATTCTCTGTGAAATAGTTATTGGATCAGGCAGTATGAAGAAGCATTATAATGGCTACTCCTCGGGATTAACTGAAAGTCCCAACCTAATGGGATGAGCGCCTTCACATAAACAGAGTCTTCACTCACATCCCCTAAGAAGATTGGGGTTTGGAGGGAGGGTGGTGTTAGAATCAAGAACTAATGACATCACCCAAATGTCATTTGGCTTGGCCGGATCTCTTGGCTTCAGGCATTATTTTTGATCTAAAAAAAATTACCCACGGTCGCCTCAATCCTTCTCAGGGTCGGGATCCACCATTCTCCATCTCTGGATCCATGGCATTACCAGCCCTTCCCCTATGCTTAAATTTTTACTGGTCTAAGATCATCTAGAATCATTACCATGCTGCTCAACAGCTCTGCAAACTCCAGCTTTGCTCTCCCATAGCCTTGTCATCACAGCCAGCTCTGTCTGCACCTTTGAGTGGTCCCAGCTCTCTTGACCCCAAGTAATAAATTCTCTCCCTCAGAGCATGACAGCTCTTTGTAGGTCCCAGAGCCCACTGTCCAATAATTCTGTCTGGTGGCCAGCAAAGATTTGTCTGTGGTTCCAACACGGCTGCAGACTAGATCTGGATCTAGAACCAGCTCTCAGCAGCTGGCCTGAAATGTCCCAAGGAAACAGTACGGTCAGCGGTGCTACCCTTTCTTTTCTGTAGGCTCTAACCCTAACCATGTCCTGAAGTGGAGTTTACATCCTTAGTTCTCCACTGTATTTATTTTTCACCCAGCGTTCATTCTCGACCACTCCAGAGAACCTTCCCCAGAGATTTGAGAGGCAGCATTTCTCCTCTGTCTGCGGTACAAGATATTTCAACCCCAAATCTAGATCATTTAGACCTCAAGCAAGTATAATTTCTGACGGCCCGAGGTAACATCTCAGACTTCCTGGGCCGATGAGTCAATCATACATCACCAGAGCCTTCAGTTAAAAGTATAGACAGACAGAGGTGCCTGGGTGCCTCAGCTGGTTAAGCGTCCTTCTTCAGTTCAGGTCACGATCTCACAGTTCATGCGTTCAAGCCCCACGTGGGGCTCTGTGCTGACAGCTCAGAGCCTGAAGCCTACTTCAGATTCTCCCTCTCTCCCTGCACTGCCCCCACTCATGCCCTGTGTCTCTCTCTCTCAAGAATAATATAAACAGTAAAAACTTTAAAAACAAAAACATAGACAACAATGCAATTTAATCAATACAAAGAGCCAGATGTCTGACATACATTATAAACATCATCAATATTTTTTCAGATTGGAAATAACTCAAAAGCTAAAGCCAAGCTAAAGCTAAAGTTATGTTATCCTCCCAACTAGATTATTGAAGGGAAAGTAAGAAAACATGTGTATTACATTTCTAGAATATTCCAAGAATTGTGCTAATTTTTGTCTCATTTAATTCTTACAGTACTACCATGAGGCATCATTGTTGTAATTACAGATAAGGACATAAAGGCTGAAAATGTAAATATCTTTACCTAAGTCACTTGGCTCATAAGTAGCAGGGTAAGTCGTTAAACAGTAGGTCTTTCTGACTAATGAAGATACGTCCACTCTACTAGTATCTTTCAAGGCCTGAGTCATGGACCTCCTGAATCAGATTCTCCTGGTTTACTTCTTAAAATGTAGATTCTAGGGCCTCTTCCTAGACCTGGAGCATCAGAATCTCCAGGCATGGCTCCTATTTGACAATCTCTGCAGGAGACTCGTATATACTAAAGTTTATTTACCAGCATTCTATAGCATGCTGGCACCCTCTAAAGTCGAAGCCTGCGTCTCATAAATCTTCTATGTCCCTGGCAACATCAACCACAGAATTGGGCACCTGGTAGGTACCTAATTAAGTTCATGTACCAACAAATTTGCTCAGGTGCAGCCTTTTCCTTCAACTGAGCAACAGTGACTGTGTACAGGTTAAGGTGACAACAGCCTTGCTTACACAAACACAGTGCTACAAAACCAAATACAAAATGAGACACATGAAAGGAAAATAGTCAAAGACAGTTCCAGGCCATCTCCCTTGGGTTCCCTCCTCTGCTCCCATGCTAGTCCCCCAGTGGGGAGGGCGGTAGGGAGGGGGTACTTCCTGAGCCCCTGTAGGTAAACAGCCTCTCTCCTTAGCTCCCATGCTAAAGGAAAACTCCTGAAGTTTGCTCAAAATCAAGCAATCACTTGATCAAATACTACATAAAGACACAAAGAAAGTATTCCCAGAAAATGCAAACAAAATAAAAACAGACTCATACCTAGAATACATGTGTCACAAGGCCGTTGGCCTTGAGATCTCACAAAACAGAGAGTGACGGTGAAGGGCTTACTGAGCCCAAATCCCCCTCTGGAAAGTAACTACATCTGTGCCTCAAGGGACTAGTATAACCTCAAGGAGCCCTCCTTCCTCTCTCGGTTCTTTGTTTCTACATGAATTTAAAGTTAAGGAATTTTTTTCCCAGAGTAAATTCTTATTCCCTCATGTAGAAAAGAGAAAGGTAGGAACGTGGTTTGTTTAACAGGTGCCTCCTATGCCAACAAGAAAACAGACGATCTGAGCTCAGCTACGGAAGGAATGCAAAGCCAGGCTTTGCCCCATCTCCCGAAACCAGAGTGCCCACAAGAGGGAAAGCACTGATGTTTCTCACACGAGTAGTGTTTAAATTTACATGTCAGCATGGCCTAAGTAATATATTCAATTAAAATGCGGTCTGATTATTTATTGATTTTTCATCCTCCTGCCCTGCTACTGTCCAGGCAATTTTCGAAACCACTCTCCAAGTACCTCTCATGCTTCCTGGGAAAAGGCTGATACAACCAAGAATTCCCAAACAAGAGCTGAAGTATAAAGCTAATTATTTCAAGCATGCCTCTGCTGCTGGAGTAAGTCTTTATGGGTTCAAGGGGTGTCTTAGGTCTGCTACAAAGGCCAGATTTCAATTTGGGTAATTAGACTTTGCCTTACCCTTGAGAGTTCCCCTGACACAGTTTCCTTCCTTTCCTTCCTGAGTCTCTACACATCTGTGGTAGGGTTTTTTTGTTTTTTTTTTTTTAATCTTGGTTCCTCACACCCTTCTAGTCTTTTTTTGAGTAGATGCCCCTGACTGTATATTCCTGGGTTTTTCCTGTCAGCAGGATGGGAGACAACTGGTGTTAATGTTGCCTGCCCCAAAAAGCCTTCCCAGTGCACTTTTCAGCAGAACTGATCATACCTTTTTTCTCCGCATCCTTTCATATCGTTCCCTTATTAACACATTTGCTGTGTTCAATCCCATACGATAGTCGGTTATGTGCAGTCTTTCTTCCCCACTGGAAAGTAAACCTTTTAAGACCACAAACCCATCTGATTTCTCAATGTCCCCCCACCGCCGCTAAGTAGAGGAAGGGGGGGAAAGCTAACATTTATTAATGTTTTTCATGTACTTGGCAATAAATAATATCACCTCACTAAGTCTTCAAAACAACAACTTGATCCTAATTTTATAGAAGAAATAAAAATGGATACTAAAAAGGTGCCATACTTTACTCAACATGGCAGTGTGGGAGGTGCTGGAAAGGGGCCAGATTTCCAGGACTGTTGGACCTCTGGCCCAACATCACTTGCCTAACCTTACCCAGAGGCTAACTACCAGGGGCTCTCCAAGTTGTTAATGACTAGGAGAACAAGAGCTTCTAACATCTTTGTGCAACTAATACCTTTATGCACCTGTGTTTGTGCTGCTGACCAAGTCCACCAAGCTGTCCGTGGGACTTGAGGGGCCCTCCTTGTAGGCTCCCTGCCCCCACCCCGTCTCTTAAGGCTTTGATAGAATCCTATCAATCTCACCCACAGTTATTTGAAAGATCTCTAAACAATGATATAATACTCTTCTTACCCCCCCTCCTTACTGCTCCATGATTGGTCCTGATATAAAGTATCAACCTCTCCCATTTCTGGATCACGTCAGTCGACCTTTCCCCCTACTTTGGGGGTTTCAAAACGAAACCACAATCTCAGAATAAACAGTAGGGGATTATCACATGTAAAAGAACAGATTGTCTTACATCAGGAGTGGCCTATGTATCTACCTAGCTATGATTATGAATGAACCTCACAAACCCACCTTCTTCCACCACCGCTGCACCCCAGGCCTCTGAAGTACAGCCAAAGGTGTGAATCAGAGGCCCAGGTTTACTGATCAGGTGCTTGGCTCTCAGACCTGGCAACTCTGAAGATGGCCTCGGCTCCCACAGAGCTTCCCGTCCCTGCCAGACCGGTAAATGTTAAAGCAGCTGCTCTCCCTCCTCTTTGACCATCTAGCAAGTGAGGAGTTGATACAAGCGCTGCACGCCATGCTAAAAAGCACAATATGCAACCGAGTTTTTGCCACTTGCCTTCTCCACACAAAAGATATAAGAAATGGTATAGCAAATAAATACCATGGGGGTAGGAACAAGGGGGAAACCATGGCCCTCTTTGGGCAAGATTCTTCTCCAAAGCCATTAATTCATCTAGTTGATGAGAAAGTCATCCAGAAGTTTTATATCAAGTTTTACAAAGACTAGAGACATCATTAAAATTCCTTATCTTTTTTTTGAATTCAGATCCCTTATTTTCTGAATTCTACATTGAATATTATCTTTATTGATAATATTTCAGGTATTATCCCTGGAATCTTTTCCCTACCAACCATGGAATCTACTCCCTTATTGCGTGAAAAATCAAGGTGAAAAGTCAAGGATTAACTCACAAAAAGAGAGTGTCTCTTAGCCTATCCCAGGTGCTGGAGTTTATTTTGGATTTCCCACCGTCATTGCATGAGAGAGCATCCCCCTGGTGGCCAGAAAAGGAGACTCAATTCCAGCCCACTTTTAGGAGGGAAAAACTGTGATTCCAAAACAAACAACAACAACAAAAAAAATTTACAGTTACTGGGTACTATGAAGCAAACATGTCAGAGATTCCAACAGAAGTCCTGGACTTGGGTTGCCATATGGTCCTCTTCACATATGACTATGGTTGAAGATATATTTTGCCACCCAGACTTAGTATCTTTGTTTCTAAAAACACAGCCAGTAGACCGTTTGTTGGATTGTATTATTTGGAAGTATTTAAACCAATAACCCAAATCCAGCAGCTCTGAAATTCCTTTTCATGATTCCTTTTTTGACTGCTCCTATGAGGTATGAGATTTTGAAGTCCTTTGTTGGACATCATCACCAGTGAAAAAGAGATATGTTGGAGAAGCAAATATATGTTGGCAGGAGGAGTTATAGAATGACTCCCCTACCAGATGAGACAAAGAGAACAAAAGAGGCAGGAAACAATAAGAAGTGAGATGACAGGTCAGAGAGCAGAAGGGTGGTCCCCAAAATAGAGAGCCAGTCCTTACCTTGTCTGGAAGAGCCTACGCTTTTCCATCTTTGGGGTTGGTTCTGCATACAAGTCTCTGGTTAAAGGGACTTAGAAACTCTCTGAGTGTTTTTCAGCCCATGGTAAGCATTCAGAAAAGGGGAAAGACCTTCACTTGATCAATTACAGCTGCATCTACCAATGTAAATTAAGAGACTTAGACTCTGCCCTTATAAGGAAAGACTGGCATTGGTGAGCAGCATATTAATAACGGCACAAATGCTGTGATAAATAGATGGCAGAGACCATAATAATGGTCTGGACAAAGTGAGGACTATGTTTCAAATTAATTGTTCTATAAATCGCTTATGTCTGTGTTTATTTCATAATAAATCTCAAATGAGTTGACTAATTTTGACAAAATTTGGTTCATTTATCAAGGGAATAAATGTACATCAAATGGGACCTATGAGTCAATGCATCAAATGACAGCCAATAAAAGCTTTCAAAGTGCTCTATTTTCTATAATTTGTAATGACTTTCAGAGTCACCATTCTCTTACCCTCTGTAACCACACTGCAGAACATCACAAGATAAATCTCCCAATTTCAGCTAATTTCACATTTTCTACATGTCACTCTCATGCTTAAAAACCTAGCCCATAAAGCCTAAATTCTTCTACCTGGCTTTTGATTGACTGATTAATAGGTACTTGTGTAGAGTAAGACCTATGATTCACACAATCACAAATATCCAGGCATTTTTCACAGTGCAGAGGGCAGGAAAGGTTATAAAATGTATGTTTGGAAAGTAAGAGAAGGGATCGCCTCTCTCCAGTTAGACGAGGAAACTCTATAGAGGTTTTCAGAATTCTGGAGAAGTGTCTGAAAGGTAGAGAGTGAAAGGCATCCCAGGCATTTGTTTGGGACAAAATGCAGTCAAGAAAGCTGTAGAGAGAGACGTCATGAAAAGGAGGAATCTGACCAGCTGTGTGTGCTACAGTCATCTTTAAACTCTAACGTGCGTTTGGATCCCTGAGGACCTTGCTGAATGCGGATTCTGATCCAGTAGCCTGGGGCGGGGCCGAGTTTCTACATTTCAAACTAGCTACCTGAGAGGCCCGTGATGCAGGTCCGCGGACCACACTTTGAGTAGCCGGCTCTGAGCTGAAAGGAGTAGCTTTGTGTTTTGCTAACAATCGGAGCTGTCGAAAGGCGGGGAAATATCTGTCAATGGAGATAAGTTTCTCAGGAAATGCTATATATGGCATATGGACAAAGTAAGATCTTTAATTTTATCCCAACTCTATCATTTAGTGACTCCGTTTCTTCATTTAATTTACCGCTTTAGACTCGGTTTCCTCATCTTTAAAATGGGGATAATAAAAATCAACTTGTAGGCAGGGTGATAAAAATTAAATGAGCCGGGGCCATCAAGCACCTCTCACTGACTCTGGGCAAAACAGACTGTTCAATATCATACGTCTCCTTCTCCTCACCTCAATTACCCCCTTCATCACTGGAGATGTTCAAGCAGAATTTCAATCGACCCCTGTGAAGGAACTTACAAAGAGCACGCTCACCTCAAGGTTGAGGGCATTGACGACCCTGAGATTCTACAACACCCAGCACTGATCAATGGAATTTTAAGGCAGTGATTTCCGGGATGTGAGCCCCAGATGCATCAGTCTTATTCAGGTCTGTTATTGTTGTGAACACATCTATTATGCTCATATGATAGATCAACAGTCTGGAATCAGAAGCTAATGGCAGCTAATAACTGAATAAACAGTTCAATAATGAAGTGCATGTGTGCATAAAGATGTTTCCATCAATATTCTTTAGAGAGGGCCTTTTATACTAATACCTTCCACTTATACAGTCTTTGGAGAGCTTTCAGGTCTGTTATCTCCTTTGAGCCTTAAAAGAACCTTAGGAATGAGCATTCCAATCCCCATTTTACAAACACGGAACCTGTTTCTTGATTTCTCCACGGTGCCCCCACCAGTGAGGCCCAGGACCAACCCCAGAACCTGGTGCTGCGTGCTCCCCACTGCGTTCTGCTGTCTCTCTGAACGGTTGTCAACTCTGTGGAATCCAGCAAATATTTAAGTGACCTTTGTGGGCCAACCCTGGAGAAGTTAAAAAAAAAAAGGCACAGTTAGAGACTTTAGAACACACAGGGGCATCCGCTCACATCTGTTGCGGCACCTTCCTTTTATAGATCAGGTCACTAAGGTTCAAGGAAATGCCGCAACTTGCCTAAGGTCACCAGTGAGCTCTTGCCCCAAAAGAGAGCACATTGTAAACATTCCATTAATTCCGATTGAGCGGCTTTCACTGTTCCACCCTCTAGGATACCCAGGATTATCGTTTTTGTTCCAGATTCTTTCTGACCTGCTATCATTACCAATTAATCTGCGGCTATAATGTACTTGTTTTAACAAACATGTAAAACCTTTGGACTACGATCTGGTTATCTTTGCCCTCTCTAAGTCAAATATTCTTAGGTGATTTGGCGTTAATGTTTAAGGGGAAGATATATAACTAACATGCCAAAACCAACCAGGGCTGGCGTTGAAAAGTCCCAGCTCTCAACCCGTGCAAGAGCCACACACATCCACCGGCCTCCGAATAACGAATTCACCAAGGACTGGCCATTCGCCATTCCGTTTCTGCTATTTCTTTAATCAAAGCTGAACAGAATGAATTGCAAATAAAAAGGGAAAAAAAGAAAACATTAAATATGAAAGGCCAACTTGCTCGCCTATATTTTTAGTTCAAGTGACAGTTTTAAAATTACAAAGGTAAAAACCCTTTGCTAAATCGGGTTTTAAATGTGCCATTTGTCAAGCCAGTACATTTTTACGATTTTTAAAACTACTGTTTTATCATGAAAGGTAAAAATACAAAGTGGTGGTATTATTCTTCATCTCTTCCACCACTACCCCGTTTGCATTTGGGGGCGGTTTGTTTTTCTAAGCAGGAAACCGGGCTGTTCTCTGCAGATCTCTGAGACACATTTTCATTCATGTCGCAATGCTGTTAGATCATTTTCCAATCTCAGAGCTGTTATTGTTTCACAGAAATAGGGAAAATTATCCTTGCAGCGATCACAGAACTCTGTAGCTGAAAGAGACCCGAGAGGTCACCGTGAACAGTGTCCTCCTTCACAGATGAGCAGACTGAGGCCAGAAAGGTGAACCGACCCACCTGCCTGCGATGCTCCAGCCCGTCAGCGGCAGAGCCTGGCCTAGATTCTAACTCTCTTCACGCCCGATGAGTGATTTGGCATCATGTCACAATGCCCTTCCTGACACCGTCCCCCCAAATGGTCAGTGCTTTCTGGCTCTGCCCCCAGGTCACTTCTCTTCCAGCCAGTTAGTAGCTTGACTTATAGAATGACCCTAACCTGAAGACCTGTAGAGTCTTTGTAGAGATAGCCAAGAGAAAAATACCTTTCCTGCAAGGTCAAGATAAGGACCGAATCATTGTTTCATTGTAAAAGGGATGTGGGGATCTGGGAATGAGAGGTGAGGACGTAACATTACCTCTAAGAGGGAAGAGGAAACTATAAAGGGCACAATAGAACCTCTCTTATCCCCTAAACAAGTCTGCCTTTTCTCCATCATGATTATCCTCAACCAAAACTTCGTAAATATTCCCTAAGAGAAAGGGAGAAGAAACTCTGATTTCTGAGGCACTTTCTGTACAGCTGTGGAATCTGTGCCTCTGAATATAAATAGCCATGGCTGATAGGAAGTGGGCTGAAACCATCATCAAGCAGAGAAAACAGCATCCAGGAGGGGTCTCCGACCAGGTTCTGCTTCGGATCTTACATGGATCTCTGACCAAAGCCCCCAGCTCTCTGCAATCTCCCATGCCTACTTCTAAAGTGGAGCTCCGGTAAATACATTTGTAGATCGTCTTCTTTAATCCCATCCACAGCAGCCCAATCAAGTATCCCTTTCTACCATGTCCCGTAAGGACAGCCGTCCTGAGAGTCAGGCCAGACTCGGTCTCAGTCTGGGCACGAGGAGACACCAGGGGACGAACAAGCATTTCTAAATATAAAGTGGTACATAATGCAATCGCAGCTCTCAGTCCAAAATTGCAATTTTTATTTTGCTAAAAATGGGTTATCACCATATGATTCATTATTAATGAAAGAAAAAGCATGTATTCACATTTGCTAATTATTTTTTACTCACTTATGGCAAAAAAAAAAAAGTGCTTTAAACCCTATAATTTGGTCACCAATTAGTCTTTGATTTACCCTGATGTACGCGGAGGGTTTTTTTTTTTTTTTAATTAAAAAAGGATTGCAGCTGAAAATTTACATTTAAAAAGTAATTAATGCCGATTCAATGAAGAAATCCTCAGTTTCCTATAGAATTAGAGTGAACCTCAAGCCCCTTTTAAGGATGGAAAGAACCCATCAACAGTAAGAGATGCTTCATTAGTGCAACCCTAGGCAAAATTCAAAGGCGCCTTTCTCCGGGTAAACTGGTAACAGACCCCTTCCCACTTTTCCACTTTGTCATCTTCACTCTTCATACCTATGGGTGTCGTTACTCAGAAGAGAGCCTTTGAGTAACAATCCCCCCCCCCCCCCACCCAGCTCCATTTCTTCTTGTTCCAGCTGAGTGTTTCCAAGGCCCAGCCCAGGAACAAGGAAGACTTGGGCAGAGGGCTCCCCTCTCCTGTTGGCTGGCTGTCGCCCTCCTTCCCTTCTCCCTTCCCAGCTTTGCCGAGACCTCACATCCATACGTATCTCCCCAGTGTGAACTTGCCGTCTCTTTCTTCCCCGGGAACAAGAGCCTCTCTTGGGCACAGGATGGAGTGGTGACCAAAAACAGCTGTTACCCAGGAAGCAATGGTCTAGCTTGCAATAATCATTCTGCTGTTGTAAGAACCACAATCATTAGTGAATGAACCTCTGCAAGGTTTTCTAGATAAAAGAGGATATCTGAACATCTTGTTTCACTCTTGGACCAAGAAGTTCCATCTTATTTTTGGATCTCATTCCGGCTCTTGTGTTGGCATAAACTCGAGCAAAATGCAATTCGATGAATTTTTCCCTTAGAAAGAAAACAAAGGGGACATAGTATCTCTGGGTGTTCCCAGCATGCGCGGCACGTATCGTGATTCTCACCCTGTCATTCTATCGCTGTACCCACGAGACGTAAACACTCTGCTATCGCCTACAGGTCTCTGCATACCCAGGGTCCCAGCTGGAGGCGAGGGGACAGGATGAGGGGCAGAAATCATGAGTGTCTACACTCTGGACCATATGCCAAAATAGATGCCAGACCTATAATGGAGAGTTTCCATGTGGTCTTTGATCAGCCGCAAAAGACCAAAGTGAATAAAATGATTTGATCATCGGTTCTGACAGCCTCAGTTCACTACAAGTTTGGTCTCCTGCTCCATGCGCCGGCTTCCAGAGGGATCCACGTACGCGCGTACATGTCACTTCCGGTTATGAAGCAGCGACTCTGGGCCAGGCTTTTTGTATATGTTATCTCCAACTTGACCAAGAAATTTGCAAGGACAACCTCGTTGTTCCCATTTTCTTGATGAGGAATCTGAGGGTCAAAGTAATCAGTGCCCCGTGGCATTTAGCTGGTGAGTGGCAAAGCTACAATTCAGACTGGTTCTTTCAAACCCCAGATGCTATGCTGCATAAAGACTGGAGAATAAGAATTATTCAGAGTTACAAAGTTTACATCTGGAATTGGAACATATGGCCGGTAACCCCTGTATGAAGTGCTTCTGTTTGAATGCCTAGGCTGTGATACGTTATCTAAAGACATCGACAATGTAAAGGATTCAGATGTTGCTTTTGGCATCTTAGTTGGCCAGCTGCTTGCTGGGTGCCTAAATGGGTGTGAAGGCCTTCGCCAGTGGAAGGGGTGGGCTTTACGGGACATAGAAAGACTGCTCCTGATAACTGGGCAGCACTCCCCTCTCTGCCCATCTTTGTCTTCTCCGACTCACAGCAGCTTCAGTTTCTGGGGAGGTCTGTCCCTGGCCCAGATCCCTCTGCTCTTATGCCTACACAGGCTAGAGGGTATCAGAGCAGTGACCTCCATTCTGTCAACTCTCAGCGGCCTCCAATGCAAGTGGGTTCCAGACCTGAGATCTGAGGAGACTTCATAATTGCCAGGTTCCCATATCACCCTTCCAACAAATTTCTTTCAAGCCCAGCAGTCTTGGGATGTGGAGCGTCCACAGTGAGCCCTGGGTGTCCAGGTAACTCCATGTTATACTCCTATTAGCTTCTCCTGTGTTGGTACGTCCGTAAAACAAAGATGTCCCTTGATTCCCTCTGTCAAATAGAGTTTGCACCAACTTCTAAGCATAGTCCTGGAGACCTGCTCTAAAGTCTGGCATGATAGGGCCCCAGTAGCCCCCTTGCTTTGCCAGCCCCTCTTCCGCAGAGGCTGGGACTTTTTCCTTGTACTCAGGGTAGCTGGCACCCCGCCATGCATGAACAGACCTTCTGGCCCCCACTGCCTTCCACCTGGCTCATACCTGTCCGACCACTGGACGTCAGGGCCCTACCTCCATGAACAGACCAACCCAGCTCCACTGATTATTATGTGAGGTCAGATGCCGTCCTTGGATAATCCAGCAGCTCTCATTAGATGACTCTTGGCCAAGCCCTCACTGCCAGACCTAATGAAAGATTCTCTCCCGCGGCCAGTCCCCTTCCCCCCCTCAGCCCCTGAATTGCTGCCTAAGCTGCCCCCCAACTCTTCGCTTCAGAGCTCCCCCAATTTATAACAGTTCCCATCTGGATAGGCTTTAGCACCCCCACCACCCCATGAGTTGCCTTTCCCCTCACTGCCACTATGACATTGAAGGGAAATGACTGTTTACCTCTTTCTTCATGCAGTCTGTAATGAATCAAATAGCCCATTATTAATTGGAGCCATTCAAAGTGACCCTACAGGAATACGGTCAGCTTCACCCGGTCTCACTAATTAAACATCAGATGGGACTCAAATCCAGGTATTTGGGGACACGCTTGGAAATATATTCAAGTAATGGCCAATTTCGTAATGGTTTAATTTCAGCAATTGCCTCCACATAAACCCAGTGAGGGTCCCAGCCAAGAGCACACAAAAGCAGGGATCCAGCGTGTCATCAAGCCGCTGGACCCTGTACCTTGGGTCAACGCAGAAGGATCTGGGTAGCGTCCAACCGGCCTCTGCCAGTATGCGCAGAGAGCGACAGCACAGCCCTTCAACTCTAAAGAAAACATGAACGGTGGAAATAACATTCTTTCTCCGGCAATTTCATCCTCTGCTAGAATGAAAACCAGCACAGCACCGCACAGCACCGAAAGCAGATTTTTCAACCTCTGTAAGCCTCAAAGACAGGAACCTGATTGCTTACAAGATTCACTTGGGCTCACTTGCACATCCACGGTGGCACTTGAGTCTAACAGCCTCCTTCCCGAGTCGAAGGCTGCCTCCCACGCAGCCAACCTAATGAGTGATATAAGAGCACTGTTAACTATATCACTTCGTTAATTGCTCAATCTAAATTAATCAGATATTCGGAAATTTCTCTTGTTTTTCCAAAGGCTCTTGTTAGAACAGACTTAAAAGAACCAGGGTCTCTCTTAATGAGAGCAATAACAATATTCTGTTTTTATGTACTGCTCTAACGCCTACTAACTCAAAAGCTTACGGTGTCCGCACAGGCAAAGGGAAGTCCGGGGCCAAGCAATTGCCTGTAAATATAATTGCTATAGAGATTTAACCTAGTTCAACCAAGCCGAAGGAATATTTTTCCACAAATAGCAATTTAAAATCTGAATTATATTCATAATGACCTTGGCTCTCAGTGCGTTCCTTGTTTCATTATATCTCAGCACCCCAGAATGATAATGCCAAAGAACCATCATGTTTCTTTTTAAAAGTCCCTTTGCTGCCTCTGTGCCGGCCAAAATCGTATCTCCAGGAAAATTTTTTCTCCTGAAGAGGTGCCAAAAGGAACATTCTGAAGTCAGGAATAGTCTTCCAGATTTAGGCAATGATTGGGACTGGATTTAAGAACAGGCCAAACAAGCTGACCGTTCATCCAATGTGATGCGAAGGAGACCAGATGAGAGCCCCTGACCAAAAAATTGCTTCCCTTAACTTCATTTGACCCTGAAATTATATAATTACTCAAAGGTGTTGTACTTTTTGCGCCATAGAATGTTAGAGGAAAAGCCTGGGTGAAGAATCAAAAGACCTGGGTTCAAGTCCCGTCTCTGTCATTTACTGGCTGTGTGACATTGGCAAGCTGCTTCACCATGCTGAGCCTTAATTTCTCATATGTAAACAGCAATCATACTAACTTCATGCTAACACCGTGTCAAGCATCAAACGAAATGGCACATACATAGCCCTCAGCTAAGTTCACGAAACGTTCGCAACAACCCACAAATGTTAACTCTTTTGTCTTTGATGGTGATGGCATCGATGTCATTATTACAAATAAATGGAGGCAGAGTAAGAGGTTAATCCTTGCCTGCGGACTCACAGGTGAGATTAAGAATAAGGAAAAAGACCAGTGATAGATTACAGGCCTAGTGCCCTGGACAGCTGCCTTAATAGGCAGATGGATCCGGTCACAAGAATGAAGAGTACTATCTGCAACTATCTCCCGCCGTGAAGGGTTTGCCAATGGCCGAACTTTCAGTACCATTTCATGGACAGAGATGAACTATTTCTCCCGCGAGTTGCTCTCACTGTCCCCTCCGATTTTCCCGTGTCCTACTCCAAACCAACAAGGACACACTCAGCAGAGGGGAGGCCCTAGTGGACACAGGATCAGAGATCAGGAGGCAGCGGGGGAAGTTGTCATCCAGAGGAGCGGTAGACTGACACAAGAACTTCTGAGGAGCTTGTAGGGGCCCCACAGCAGAGCTAAAGGCAGAAAGTCAGAGGCATGACCCATCTCCCATCTGGCTCTGGGTCAATGATGCACATGTTGGCTTCCACCCCTCTCCCACCAACACACCCTCATTTTGGCCAATTTAGAGAAAAGAAGCAAAGGGGGTGGGGCGGGGTGAGGGGAGGCAGAACATAGGAGAAAAAAAATCCAGATTCCATATTCATTAAGTACTCTTCTCTATCACTCCTGTTTTCTTTTGTTTTTTTTTAATATGGCATTTATGATTACTTATGCACTGCAACCAAATGATAAAGATACAAGAAAATGTCACATAGAGAGATATACCAGAAAAGGCAATTACAATAAAATGTTTAAATGCTGATAAAGATGGCACAGGTGCTTGGGCATAAAGAAGGAGCAGTCAAAAAGTCAAGGAAGAAAGGGGCACCTGGTGGCTCAGTCAGTTGAGCATCCAACTTCAGCTCAGGTCACGATCTCACGGTTCATGAGTTTGAGCCCCATGTTGGGCTCTGTGCTGACAGCTCAGAGCCTGGAGCCTGCTTCAGATTCTGTGTCCCCCTCTCTCTCCACCCCACCCCTGCTTATGCTCTCTCTCTGTCTTTCAAAAATGAATAGACATAAAATTTTTTTTTTAAATAATAAAAAAAATCAAGGAAGATGTCTCTGTAAGAGTGATGTATCATCCGGGATCTAAATGATAGGAGGGAGATAGCAAGAGAAGCTGGAGGCTAAGAGTGCTCCAGGAAGATAGAACGTATATGCCCAGGACCAATAAAGTTCTTAACAGAAGGACAAAGAGAATTTCATTAGTCAAAGGCAGAGAAATAAGAAATAAGAAAGACCACATAATGTAGAACCTTGTAAAGTAGAAACATGTCATTGTGGGGCACCTGGGTGGCTCAGTCAGATAAGCATCTGACTCTTGATTTTGGCTCAGGTCATGATCTCACAGTTTATGGGTTTCAGCCCCACATTGGGTTCTGTGCTGATGACAGTGTGTAGCCTGCTTGGGGATTCTCTCTCCCTCTCTCTCTGCCCCTCCAGCCCCCCCCCCCCCCGGGAAATAAACTTAAAAAAAGGAAAGAGCCTATAGAAAACAAATCACAATAAAATTCCCACGTATCAATCAGAAGAGTCTGGGTTTTGCAGTGGTAAAAAAGAATCCCAAGATCTCAGTAGCTTGGTACGCAGAAGTTTACTTCTTCTACAAAATGCCCCAACATGGAGTTAAATACACAACACAAGGCGGGAAGGGGGCTTTGCTCAGCCTGATCCCTTTAGGCACTCAGGCTGATGAAAGTTCCATCTCTAAAAATTCTTCAGAGTGACTTAGGTAAGGGGAGCAGAAAATAGCCTTTCAGACCACGCTCTTAAAGCAACAGCCGAAAAGTGACACCCGTGTTTCTTGAGCCAAAGGAAATCATATAGCCATATCTGACTTGCAAGAGGCAGAGGTGGGCACCCTACCCTGAGCTGGCAGAGAAAAGAACAAGAAATACAAGGTGAACTGCCCTAATGGCATTTATGCCCCCTTTCTCCTTCCCCGTGGTTAATTACAAACTGATACCTCCTGACATTGGGGATAGCAAATAATTCTCATCGAGATGCTCTCACAAATGTCCCTGACCCATGCAGTGACCCCTGTGAGAGACGGCAAGCATTATCATGCCCACCTGATCAGTAAAGAAAGTGAAGAGCAAAGAGTTTGAGGAGCCCTCGCCAATCCCGTTCAGAGGTAGAAGGGAGCCGAATTCCTTGGCCCCTACCTGTTGATTCATCCACTTTGCAACCACCTTGAAGAGCAAGTAAACAGAACCAAATAAAGCAAATTCCTGCAGGGACCAGAGATGCCCTTTTCCCTGCTCCAGCAATGAGAAAGACACCTGGGGCACGCACCCTGGTGTCTACGCCTGTACATGGGCAAACAAACATTAAGTCCCTGGCTCTGAAGCATGCTAATAAGATGAAGTTCTCCAGTGCCACTGGGAAAGTTCTAGGTCCTCCAGGAACGAAAGCAGTTAGAAAAGCTGATTCTTTGCAGGTTCACAACCCTGAAAGTGATTCACTGGGGTTTCCCTGTCTCCTTTACAATTGCAAAGTTTGAAATGGAAGACTGTGTAAGGAAAACTGAACCACAGCAATAGGATTCCCTGACAGAGCACTTTACTAGTGAATGCCAGAGGCTAACCAAGTCAGCCGATTGGATGATTGAAGTATTTTCCAGACATTCAAGGAAACTCACAGCACATCAATTCCAATGGATTGGTTTGGCCGTGATGGGGCTTATAGGATTCTTAGGACCAATGCAGATAATGGACTTCATGCTTCACAAGCTAGTGCCTACCAAAGCATTTCCTGAGCCCCTTTTCACTTCTTCAATCATAGACCCTCTTTGTGGGGAAGCAGGTGCAAATTCTGTAGACGACGAATATATAGTAACTGAATACAGAATACCATATAATGTAGAACGGACTACTTCCTTTCGAGCACCAAAGTTTGTTCTCATCATTGCAGCAATTATTATTCCCAACTGTTCAAAGCCTGCTGCAGTGATTGACTAACTGTTAAAAAAAAAAAAAAAAAAAAAAAAAAAAAAAGCAGGTTATCCAAAAGATTGTGTAGTTATCCAAAAGACTGTGACATAAACTCACACATACATGAGCAGGCATTTGAAACATTAGGGGAAAAACCAAATGTTCTAACATGGTTTTCCAAGGAACGAGATAGGCTGTGGCAAACACCACACGCCCACCCAGCACTTTGCAAAGATTTCAGATGGTAAATCCAAGTAAACGTCCAGCGATCCTCCCTGAGTAAAACTGAAAGCCAGAATCTTAGGCTGGACCTGAACATTTTACCACTGTTTCCCTATGCCAGCTGAACTCAGGGTGTGACTCAGACAAAAAGAAGAAGAAGAAGAAGAAAAAGAGAGAGAGAGAGAGAGAGAAATGTGCTCAGCCAGTGGCCTGTTCTCTAAAGTCTCATGGGTGGCTTGGAGCAGTCTTCATTTTCTACTTTCTTCTCAGGGTGATTTAGCCTCAGGTATTTCTAAAGGCTTGGGAGCAGAGATAAAGATTATCTCTCTTCCTGCCCATTTCTCCATCAGTTCTGAGCTATATATCTGGGATCCAAGACGTATGTGTCCTCGTCCTGGATATTGAATTCTGTGTTCACCTTATATATCACTCACTTGCTGCATTTCCTCACCATTTTTTTTTCCTTTCTCCCTTCCTTTCTTTTCCTTTTTTCTTTTCTTTTTTTTTTCCCCCTCCCTCCATTTGTAAGAGGATGCCAGGCCCTTTTAGAGCACAAAGCTGAAAATGAATCTAACTTGAGTAAGGAGGTTACTCTCTCTGGAATATTTAAATGAGATAAATGATGCCAGTCAGAACACCCGTTCCCTGACATATTGGAGTGCCAAGAGCAATGTAGAGCTGTCACTCAGAAGAATGACTTCCTAGCTGCCATCCTGCTGTCCTGCTGTCCTGCAGTCCTGCTCCCCCACCCCTGACACCTTCCCCATGAATGTGTATTTCCTGCAGGAGGTGAGAAAGCAAGCTCATCCACACTGCTTGGGGCCAAACCAGGAAATGGATATTCCCTTAGAATAAGCAGCACACACTTACCCCAGGTCCGGGGGAGGAATTGAAACTATGGCAGTGTCCTCCACAAAATGGACGTGGTTTTGCATTCATTGCCAACGCTCGCAGTGGCCGGCAAACCTGCCTAGGGTACGTGATCCCTCTGAATTGGACTATTGTATTCAAGCTGTCATTTTTCATTTTTAAAACCAGGATCCCTTCAGGTAATCAGTAACCTTGAAAAGAACTGAACTCTAAAGCGCCGGTCTGCCGAAAGTCCTCGGGGAGCCTGGAAAAGTTGGCGGAAATATATAAACATCAGCACCCACACTGCTGTCTTCTGCCTCCTCCGGTGTGCCTCGCTATCTCCTTCCATCTTCGCCTTGAATGTTCCACAAAGTTTAGACAGGTTTAGGTTATCACTCAAACACCATGACTCAAACTCGGGGAAATTGTTCCTGTAATGGAGTTCTCAATTTATTGGTCAATTTCACCTTGATTTTGTGTCACAGGGAGCTTTGCTGGTCCTTCAGCTTGTAGTACGGGCTCTAAAAAAGTGTGAAACCGTTTCAAATATTTTAAGTATCACAGATGATTTTATTCAGCTCATAATCGCTCCTTCTGGAAAGATAAATAAAAATAATTTTTCTAAAAGGCAGCATTGTTCTTTCACTGTGCTTTCATAAATAGCTAAAATCTGCCACCTTCTGGATTTTCCAGGACGGCTGCGACCTAAACTAGCCTTATTTTCTTTATCTCCCGACCAGATCTTCTTCAGCTGTGCGGTGACACTGCCATCTAGTGGGTATTTCCCAGGCGGCTCATTCAGCAGAAGTGTGTTAAAGAGCAGGGTTTTCCAAGGGGCGAGCAAATATTCACTTGGAGAAATTTACTCAAGCTACAATTACTAAGAGAAAACGAATGGTAGACGCTCGATATTTGCATCTATAAGTCATCACTTATTACATAAATTTGCAACATTAAAATAAAAGGATACGTAGGCTCAAATCCATACAGCCTCGTATGAAAAATGCATTTTGACTTCACATGGCAATACAAATGGAACGATAACCACGGCAGAACCACGGTAATTTCACTCATCCTCCACAGGCACCTGAAAGAAGCTGAAGACATTGACCTATTTCTCAGTCTTTTTATCTCCTTCGTCCGAGGAACGGATTAAAACAAATCGGTTGTGTCATACTCAGCCCTAATATTGCAAGGAAAATAAGGTCGATACTTTTGCATTTTTAACAATTTCTTGGCTCTGCCCTTTAAGCTCTTCCTGGAATTTCTTCCGTGGCTGAGGAGAACGCATTTGGGAGCGCACTGGAGACCCGACTGACATTGTCTTCGTTGCCCAGTCTCATCCCGGGGAACCGGGAACTGGGAACCGGCTGCAGGGAAAGCAGAAGACGGGATCAGATGCGCCCCTGCCTCTCACGTTTCGAAAGGTGTGATTTCATTGCTCTCTCCTCTCCTGTTTTGAAACCTCCCCCAGAGTCCTCCTTCGGTAAGAGGAAGGGCCTTGGGGGGCACTGTCCCCCAGCGTCAGAAACAGTCCCTGCATGCGAGCTCCCCTTGGGAGGTCGTCGGCCAGTTGACGAACTCACTCAGCTGCTGGAAGCCTACCTCGTGCTGAAACACGGGCACATGTATACTGTGGATTCACAATGTGCTACCAAATTAACTTTCTGAAAATCAAAATCAGTTGAAAGCACTTTACCGACTGAGAGGAATGGGCACCACATGTCTCCCATCCGTTCCAGGCATCCGGCCCACTGCGTCTTCGCACAGGCTCTAGCCCGGCACGGTGACCTGTGGGCTTTGCCCCTCGCCGGGATCATCTGATGCCGGAGGTGGGCACTTTATGGATGTACAGGTAGCCTCAGGTCAACCCCATAAAGGCAGCTCCAGAGAAGGCTTTCTCCCTGGTGCCGGCTCATCAAACCTTGTTGTCTGGTTGGTTGGTTGGTTGGTTGGTGTTTATTTGGGGGGCAGGGGGAGGATTGGGCTTGAACTTAGAAACGAAGTTGATCTGATCACCCCGGAAAAAGAAATGCGACATCTGAAGCCAACCTCCAACCTCACAGCACTTTAAAATTTGGCAATACAAACAGTAGAGGCCTGGTCTGGCCCAACTCCCAAGCTGTTTGGGAACCAGAGCAGAGGATTTCGGTAATGCTTCTGGCCAGGTTATTATTAGTAGGGCTGCCTCCAGGCAGATATCGATCACAGGAACCACTACCTGGTGTTAATCCCTGTCTGTCTCCTCTCTCCCCACTGCAGGTGAGGTGGCCCACAGCCATCCTAGCCAATCCAGGGCCGACCTGAAAGAGGATAAAAGTCCCCGCAGCCTGGGGTGGGAGAATAAGGAAGAGGGTACACAGCTAGACAAGCAGCCTCAGGGCTTTGGCAACGTTTTAATTGCACATAGATGAAGTTTATGTTTTTAGCTTCTGCCTCTGGGGTCCTTCCCAAAATGGCTCTACTTTCCTGACCTCTGGGGCCATAAAGGGCACCCTTACAAATCTGTATGTAATAATAAATTACATACATAACTAAACAGATACAATTCATAACACAAAGCAGAGGTCCAAAGATTATTTCAGTTTGCTAAATCTTGAGTGCTACTCTAGCTACTGGCTACTAGGTCAATTCGCTGTTGTGATAGATACCAGGGGACAAACAGGAGGCATGGATATGTTCTGCAGATAAGGTACCACAACAGCAGCTACCCACAGTGGACTAGCCTGGTGGCAAGAAGAGGAGTTAGGAGCTTAGAAAGTGCCTTTGCTAATGAGTGCATGATGGTAAGGGTTACCCATTTCTAATGGATAACATAATACGCCCTGACAATTCTACACCAAACCCTGTGCTAAACGGCAAGATGGAAACAGAGATGGAAACCTTGCAGGTGCAAGAATGACTGGGAAGATTGCCCGAGATGGCAAGATAAAGCTCATACAGACAAGGAGTTCGAGATAAGGTAGATTCTGATGACCCTAAGCACATGTCTTGGGTTTAAAGGGCTCTCAGGCTAGAAGGAGACACAGCGCTTACATAACTAACTACGTAACGATGCGGTAAGTGGAAAGAACAAAGACTATGGGAGTAAAAAAGACAGGGTAATTAATTTTGGTGGGAAGGGTCAGGGAAAACCTCACAGAGGTTCTCTGAAGAGCCTCGGCTGACAAGAAAGGGGGTAAGGGAGGTGACGCTAATCTTGGGAAAGGGCCTGAGCAAAGGCCAGGGGGCTAGGGTTGTTATGCAGGTGCAGAGAGCAGAGGTAGAAGGGCATCCAAGTCTATTGTGAGTGTTGAGGCTGCAGAAGCCAGGTGACCCATTTCAGTTGGAAACCGAATGCCCTGCCAAGAAGTGTGGCAATGGGGAGCTGGCAGAGTTCTTCAAGCAAGGAAGTCATCGAGAGATTAACTTTGACAGTGGTGATGAGCGAAGGAAAGAAGGTAGAGACAGGCAGACCAGGTAAGGGACCATTGCACTGGTCCAGTGACAGAGGCTGAGAGCCTTACCTGTGGACAAAGAATTCAAAATGGAGAGTAAAAGAGATATTTTGGAGAGACATCCAAGGCAAAATCAAAAGAATCTGATTGGAGCTGGAGAGAAAGGAGAAGATGATAGAACGTGGATAAAACTCGGGGGTGATGCCATACCTGACAAGGGAGAGATGAGTTTGAGGTTTGAGTCCAATGATTTTGGGCTCAAATGTGTTAAGCTTGTGGGGCTCGTGGGACACCCAGTGGGAAACCAGAACTACAACTCTGGAGATCCAGTGAGGAGCTAAGAGCACAGATTTGATCTCCCAAAAATTTAAGCTCCATAAGGGCATGAATTCTTGAGCATCTGTTCACTAGTTCATCCAAGCCTACAACGGTGCTCGGCACATATCAGATGCTCAATAAATAGTTGTTGATATTTATTCATTGAACGAATTGTTTTAATGTTTACTTATTTTGAGAGAGAGAGCGTGCAAGCGGGGAAGGGGCAGATAGAGAGGGAGACATCTGTGTCTGTGCTGTCAGCACAGAGCCTGAAGCGGGGCTCGAACTCGTGAACGACGAAATCATGAGCTGAGCCACCCAGGCACCCCTGTCATTGGATGAATTTGATGATCACCAACCCGTGGCAGATACAGCTGAGTGCACGGGAGATGGGTGAGAGTTCTCAGAAAGTGAAGAGCGAGGATGTGGTGGAACCAAGAAGGATGCCCTAAGTATTTAGAGAATGTTTGCAGAAAGTTTGCAGTTAAAAAAAAAAGGGGGAGAGAGAAAGGACAGTACCTTGAGGTCTCTTTAAGATGGATGCCTTCGTAGGGTTCATCAGTCAATGTCCGGGCAGGCGACAGACTTCCATTCAGATGAAGAGGCTGGATGAAGGGGCTGTTTGTAGAGGTCTGAACACAGTGAAGAGAACTACAGAGCAGCAGGGCCCCAAGAGACTGACCACAGCAGGCAACCATTTCCATCCCTAGGTCTGAAAGGGCGATGGCAGTAAATAGCGTTAACAGAGTCCAAAGAGTGCTAGAGGCTTGAAGCAAGGGCCATTAGGCAGGAGCTGTAATGGTGGAGGGATAAAGGTGGTGCCACAGTGGGGAGCCTATGGGGAAGAAAAGCCCCCAATCTACCTTCTTTTGCACTCTCTGATCTCTTTCCCATGCCTCCCACAGGCAGAATCCAACTGGAAACCAAAGGGCAAGGGGGTAGGGGGAGACAGGATGTGGGGGCCAATTCTCCAAGGGACACAGAGTAGGACAGAGAAAGGAAGGAAAGCCATCTGGTGAGGTGGGGCAAATAGAGAATTACCAACACAGAAACTAAAGAAAAAGAGCCAGGAGACACGGAAACCTTGCAGGTGCAAGAATGACTGGAGATGTGGCCCGAGATGGCAAGATAAAGCTCATACAGACAAGGAGTTCGAGATAAGGTAGATTTTGACGACCCCAAGCACATGACCATCCAGAAGGCCCTTTCTCCAGACTCGAGAAATAATTGCTCCATTGAGGTAGGTCAGCCTCCTTGTGTCCAGGGATGACCCTGAAGCTGTGAGTTTCAGGCATTGGGTCCAACTGGCCCACCCCATAGCCCTTTTGGGCATATTCTAAGGGTCTCTCCTTCCCTCTGGTACCATCACCACCAGCTATCTCTCCAGAGGCCATGCGTGATGAATCTTCAGAGTGAGGCAGAAAGAAGCAGAGACCTCCTAAGGCATTTCTGTTGCCACAGATCCTGAAGCTGAGGTTCACCTAGCATGCCCACTCCAAACAGCTGTCTGTGGCACCCAGTGTGCCAGATGTGGAGATCGGGGCCTTGCTTTAGTTGTTTTAGATGTCTTAACAAGAGTGCCAGAACATCATTGTATTATCATCCCTATCTTAAGGACAAAAGAACCGCTGTTGAGTATCGCTGAGAAACTTATCCAAAGTCACATTTAGTAATCTGACCACAGAGCCCACACTTGGAACCCTTTCTGTCGTATAACTCACATTCATGGAGGTTCTGTGATGTGTGTAGACACTGGGAATTAAGCAGTGAACGAGGCAGACAGATCCCCTCCCTTCTAAGCGGGGTGGACAGACAGCAAGCGTATAAGCAAGCACAAATCAATATGATCATCTCCGAAAGCAACAGTGACTTTTCCCAGAGCCTCGCTGTACAGCTTTTGGACGCCCTCCAATGCCGAGCTCCCGAAATCCATGATCACAACACAAAACCCTGATTGTTAAGAAGGCAACACACCCACACAGCGGGTCTGTCTGCTGTTTGTGCGGCACCTTCCCACCAAGCACTTGAAACGTGTTAAATAATCATTGCCATTCCACGGCAAGTGCATTTCTCTTTTATTTTAATCCTATTATAGAATTTTTTGATGGCAACCTGCTGTTAGAGTACATCTAACTATGTTAAAGCTCCCCAGGCCCCGAGCATGAAAGAACCCCTTCAGAACACACGCTAGGACAGGTCTACCTTGTTAGCATGGAAATGAAAATAGAAAGCACCGCTCTGGGGCACGGGGAGGAGGACGGCTGTTCTAATACCAACGCTTAGGAGGCGATCTCTCCTTGTTCTCTCCTTCATGCTTCGGGTGGTAGTGGCTCCATGGTAAGGATTCTTTTCTGTATTCTGTCCTGCGCCCGGTGCTTGGTGTTTGAGCAGCGATGACTGGTAATATAACTCGCAACCCTTTAGCTAAAGGTCATCGCTGTTGCTCCTTATGCCCCAGTTGCTTTTTTGGTGCAAGGGAATCAGCAGTCAGGTCGGCTCCTGAACTTTGGTGGTGTTTCATTAACGAAATGGAAATATATATAATTTAAATATTGCCGGGCGAACCTCTCCCTCCGCCTGCGATTATGCAAACGCAGAGCAGCCCTGGCGTGGCAGGAAGAACCCCTTCCTAGAGAACACAGAGTTCACATTCCCTCAACACAGTTTCATTTACGGGTTGCCGCAAGAATTTGTAGTTTGATTATTTCACTCTAGAGAATAACAACACGCAGGTAATACTATGTGGGTAGTCAAAGTTAGAAAATACCCAGGGCACCTGAGCTTCCTGGGCCTTATGTATGTCCAGCAGAATATATAATGGGTGCTGTAACTAAAATTAATAATTGGAGCCCATTTGAATAAAAGATGGATAGACATATTCGCTCCAAGAGTGGTGGTGGCAGAGGTCACAATCGTTAGGCATCCCTCACGTGCTCCGAAAGGCCAGTTCCTAGAAAAACTGTACGGCATGATCAGGATCTCCTGTAAGGATAATGTCTTATTATGATCTTCGGGGCCCATGATACCATGTTAGGTCTCAATGTTATGGTCAGGAATCAATAGCGTTAGAATCATTAATACCTCACAAATGTTGTTTATGGATTCTTTTGATATTAACACCTCAAGCGGCACTAAGGGGATAAGAGCAGATCATTTTAAAGTGCAATTTTTAATTTTTTTAATGTTTATTTTTGAGAGAGAGAGAGAGAGACAGTGACAGAGCGTGAGCAGGGGAGCGGCAGGGAGAGGGAGACACAGAATCTGAAGCAGGCTCCACGCTCTGAGCTGTCAGCACAGAGCCCGATGTGGGCAGGGCTCAAACTCACGAACTGCGAGATCATGACCGGAGCCGAAGTCAGACGCTTCACCAACTGAGCCACCCAGGCACCCCAAGAGCAGATTATTTTAAAGAGAGTTTGGGCAAGCCATTCCCATGTCAGCGTGGGGTTGTGTATGCATGTATGTGACCACAAGATTCCTCACTGATATGGGAGAGTGACATATACTTCATCCCCTTAAAGAACAGTCTAGAAAACCATACTGGATGGATCCCTCAACTCGGGGGTTACATGTAAACTATTGAACAGCCCGCCAGATACAAGAGATCACAATACCTGACTTTCACAATGCACTTGTCACGCACAGAGGCCCTGGGGTAGCCCACACGAGGCTCTCCTGCAGATGGGAGCATCTATTTACTTGCTAAGTGCGCTCCATGGACGTCAAGGACTCTGGCTAAATGCCAGTGATTCATAGAATAAAAAGTTACAGCCCCTGCCCTCAAGGAGCTCAGAATCTTGTAAAGAAAAGAAAGCACATATAAAACATAATGTACAACAGAAAGCATAAATGTCCAAAGACAGGGGTGTATGCAAAGGGTTATAGGAGTTGAGAAGAGGAGAAATTATTTATACTTAGAGGAAACAGGAGTCTCCTCTTCATGGAAGAGATTGTATTTTAAATGAGGCTTGAAGAGTAGATGGGATTTAGACATGGTTGTGGGCCAAACGTTAGTGTTCCCCCAGAATTTATACCTCAAAACCCTGACCCCCGACGTGACGGTGAACGGAGGTGGGGCCTTTGGGAGGTAACTCGGTTTTGATGAGGTCATGAGGGAGAGGCTGCCATGATGGTATTAGTGCCCATAATTATAGGAAGGGGAAGAGGCTCCCTCTCTCCACCTGTGAGGACACAGCAGGAAGAGGGTCCTCACTGTGGAACTGAGTCTGCCGGAAGCCTTGCTCTTGGACTCGCCGGCCTCCAGAACCGCAAGAGTAAGCGTCTGCTGTTTAGACCGCCCAGCTTATGGTGGGGTTACGGCAGCCCCCGCTGCCTACGACACACATGGACAGTCAGGAAAATGAGCACCCCAGAGGCAGGAAAAATGTAAGTGACTACAGAGGTGGGAAAGCACGGGACAGACTCACGGAGCAGTTCAGCCTGTCTGCATCCCAGGGCTCACGAAGCCCGGTAATAAGAACTACAGCTGGGACGGTAGATTGGGGTCAGACCATGACACGCCATGAATGTCCCAGGGAGGCGTTTGGACCTGATCCTGTGGCACGGGGAGCCCGGTCAAAAATTATTTCAGTAGGAGAGTAACACGATCAGAGCCTCATCATCAATCAGCTCGACGATATTTTAACCTTAACAGGTAATGGTGGCAGTGAGCCGGCCCCGGATGCCAAGCTCAGCTGAATAAGGTCAGGCGGCGGGCTGCGTGTGCCTCTTACACCTGAGCCTGGAATAACTGCTTATTCAGGCTGTCAGTCACCAAGTCGCTCGAAGCACCCTCTGTGCGGGACGACGATGAACTTCGTACTTAGCCGCAGGACTTCGCCCTGCCCCACAGCTGTCATCTGGGACCAGGACAAAGAAGAGGCTTTAGAGGATCTGAGAGAGGAGCCTGTGGGCGCTCCCATTTGTACCGCGTATTTCCGTGAGCTTGGCTGATGAGCCTGGTCAGTGTTCATTTTTCTGCATGAAACGGAAAAGCAAAACTCTGTTGATTTTATGTTTTACGGCTGATCGATGGGGGTCAGAGCGAGGGCTTTGAGACACGCTGAGGGGGAGGAACTGCGGGGCTTTTGATGGCCTCATTTGTGTTGTGTCTTCTTCTGGGAAAAAGGAAGGTCAAGGTGAATCCTCTTTCAGACTCAGATGGCTCCGGCGGCATCACCCCTGGGCTGAAAGAGCCAATGTTGGGGAGGGCGGGGGCAGGGCGCGGGCGTCGCCAGCCAGGCCAGGCAAGGAGAGGTGACGCTGAAGGGCTTTGAAGAAAGGCTGCACTTTTGGCAGAGGGACCCCAAACTGCACCTGCGTTTCTGCAGGCTCTTCAGTTGCTTTTTATATCCTCACAGGCTGGCTGGCTCTGGAATTGCTGAAAGGTGGAAAATCTGCACACTCCTTGGGTGCTTGGAGAGACAGCAAGGGCAGGGAAGAAGGCGGGGAGAACTCAGGAGACCTGGCTCTCCAGGAACCAGGCATGTGCAATTCCGGCCCTGGCCGTGGTGCCTTCAGCCAAGCCTCGTAACCTGTATTTCTGTAACACTGCCACTGATACGAATAGGTACCAGTTGTTACGAAATGCTTCACTTCTGTCTGATTGCATTTAACCCTGGGAATAACCTCTAAGCATGTGATGATTGTCCTTATTTTACAGAAGAAGTCAGAGCTCTGACAGGGTAAGGTCCCTGGTCCAAGGTCACACAGACATAAGCAAGAGGACAGACTGGAGCCCAAATCCCACCCTCTTAGTGATTGGCCGTGCTGTCTTCCTCTGTGTTATGGAAAAAACCGTCATAAGAATCAGAGCCCAGCTAAGCCTCAGTGTGTGTAGACAGGCCCTGTAAACCAGGAAGGGCTGGGCAAATGTAAGACACCAGTGCTGTCCAATCTGCTCGGCCTCCCCTTTGTTAGAGACACACAAGATTTAGATGCAGATGTGTTTCCAAAAGCCAAAATGTCGCACAAACCAAAGCGCTATTATCATGAAAATTTCCCAGAGTAGATGAGGCCCCGTCATTATGTTACCGCTCAGGCATCAGGGAAGTTGAGCAACAGGAGGGGCTACCCTGGGACGCACAGGAAACATGTGACTAGGTAAGGAGGCTAAATGGCCACTTGAGCCCAAGCAAGAGGCAAGAGACACACGCGGAGATACATCTGCTCTATTCCACGGAGCGGAGACGGGGACGTCGTCCCCAACCCAGCCCCCAGCGTCGCCCTCCTCTCTTCTGCCAATTTAAGCTTTTTCCCATCGTTCTGCTCCCACCCGGTTTGCATGTGAAAGCGGCACAGTGTGGACATCATTAAAAGTATCGTGACTGGAGGCTGCAATGAGACGCTGATAGTCCTATTAAGCAACAGATTTCATAAACAAATGCAACTCATTCTGCCTGCAGCCTGACCACTGTCTGAGGAGCACTGCTGAAAATAATGCACCTGCTAGGGTGCTGCTTGAAGTTTCCGATGCCACGGAGCCCCAGCAAGTCACAAAGAACCAGGAGCTCTGCCAAGGGCTTGCTGTGGCCACACGGTGGTGAATGAGCCCCCCCTTTCCCACCCTGCCCCACATCGCCCCCCCAGCCCCCCCCCCCAGAAAGCCCGAGCGTCCCAGTTGCTGTTACTGCCTTGGCTACAAAGCCATCGGAGCAGCCAACCGGGGCAAGGGCCTCCCGAGAAATGACAGATTGAAAGGAAGAAATACTGTGCACTTGCTTGAGGCGAGTTATTTTAATATAATGCCGAGATGACAGCTCTCTACATTTAATCATCAGACTCCTGATTTTTTTTTTTTTTTTTTTTTTTTTGCCACGACATTCGAATTTCTCACAATTTGGAAAACGTTCCTTTTCTACCCATGCCTGACAGTTGCATGTTTGCAAAAAAAAGTCTGTAAACTTCTCCAATTATTTTTAATAAAATGTAGATGATTGTCTACCTCAGCCCTCTGTCTCCCAACAGCCCCCCCCCCAACCCACAGCCATTGGAAGGCGTGGGCCATGCCCCCCAGGCAAGGTCTCTGCCACTCTGTAGTTTGCCCCGAGCTACTAACTTGCCACTCAGAAGGCTGGCCTCTCTCTTAGTCACCTACATTATGACCATTTCTTTTTTAATGGTGTCTATGATCAGCACTGTCAGAGAGAGACTACCATTTGATTATCTGTGCCGACGTGGGCTAAAGCAGGCCGGCTGGCCCCCGGTCACAGCGACATCTCAACGTGGGGCAGACGTGAAAATGGACATCAGCCGAAGTCTCTAGTTTGCTACTTCCTAACAAGGTGGGGCTGTATTACTTTCACACCCATTTCTTCTGAACAGATAAGAAAGAAGCTGAAACAGGGACACACAGTATCTTCGTTAAAGATGCGCGGCAGGACGGGACGGCAGCCAGGACCCCCACTCAGTGTGCAAGTGACTCGGCACGTTTGTTCTTTCACAAACTTTCAGGGAGCGTCTCCTGTCTGGAGGCCCTGGGGATGAGAAGATAAATAAGATATGGGTGCTTCTCTAGAAGAGTTAACAAGGCAATAGAGCAGACAGACAGGTAAATAAATAATTTGAGCGCAGTGTGGAAGGCGACACAATCCAGGGAAGCTCAAAGAGAAGGGAGGAGGGCCTCTGCCTGCTGCCAGAACCATGCAAGTGACAGGAAAGAGCCAGGAGTGTCTCAAGAGCAGGCTGTCTTTGGGGAGGAAAGAGCACAGGCCACCGAACGGAGGCGGCATCGGGCAGGACAGCTGGAAGGGACGATGGCGGTGAGAAGGGAGATGACTTTAGTGGTTTTCTGACTATTGAGGGTCTGACACGCGGCCCAAAGCAGCCTGGACGAAGCTCTTATATGTCCCCAACCCTTCTCCCCCTGGCCTCCACGAAAGGACAACCCCAAATCAACACCTCTTGGGGCAACACCACCCCACTGTGTGAGAAACCAACCACGGTGCCTTCTACAGGGCTGAGGAGCCCTGAGGTTAAGGAACCCACTGCTGGTGCCCGAGTTACAAGAGTGAACTTTGCTCTTCTAGGAGGCAGCTACAGACACTCAGCCTGTTCCTGGACTCGTGAAATACGTCCCCACACGCCCAGCAATGCTTTGTCCACCTTCAACCACAGCCTTCCCCACCGGGCCACCGGGCTGCGCTCATTAACTGCAGCGGGGGCCTCTCAGAGAGAATGAGGCCATCATTAGTCCCCCTTCCCTGTCACCTGAAAGAGAAGTGCTGACATTCGTTCCCCTGGAAGAGTGACAAATCACAGCCAGGGAACCGGTGCCAGGAGAGAGCCCCGAGAAGCCACCTCCCTCCAATCTCATTTTCACCCATTTCTGAAGCGCAAAGCTGCGACTTGAGAATGGGTGGTTGTGATAATGACACGAGGCACTTTGCAGATCTGGGTTAGCTTCTGGATGGTATTCAGAGTAAATAATTAGCGCTTCTTTTCAGAGATCTGAGCTCTGAAGCTCCATTCACTCACCAGAGACAATGGGCGGGGGCGCTGGAGTCCTCCCGAGGATGTCCATGGAGATAAGCAGCATCCCCTGCTTCATCCCCAGGATTTGGAGGACTGTATTTGACACTCCACACCTGGCCCCACAGCACCGGCGGTGCTAAGGGGACAATTCCTGTACTCGGCCCTCTCAGAATTCCTGGGCAGGTCATTGCTTTGTAAACCCAAAAGGGCGGGTGCCTGCTTCTTTGTGAAAGATCCCGTTCCTTCCAGCACCTGTCCTGTCTTTGCAATTCCCCTCCCTTCTCCTGCCAGGTGCTACCTTGAGATACAAATGAAGCTAAAGGAGCCCAAACTCTTTTACACGCTATACACTTCAAAGGGAAACTAAAATCTCTTGAGGTGACTGTATTTATTCTAGCACAGCTCAGTATCACCACTGCCATACCCCCTCGCCACAGGTTCCAAATGAAAAATTTTGAGGGCTATTGAACACACTGCAAGTTTTCGGAGCAAATCGTGGAAAGTTACTTAGCACAGTTGTCTCCGTAATTGTGATCCATTAGAGAAGCGTGCGGTGTTCAGCAGCCCTCAGCCTTGCACTTGTTCGGGCGGCGGGGCAGCAGGGGTTAGGATTCCGCACCGCAGTCCATTAGCACCAGCAGGGAGACGGCAGCCTGACGGCCGCATCCCAGCGAGGCAGGCTCTGCAGCTTCGTCCTATTTGGTTTAATGGATCTGTTTCCCATATCAGAGGGTCACAAATAGATGAGGATAAAACCACCGCCACGGTGATGATGCCTTTGAACTGGCCTGGTGTGCTCGAGAGGGCTGTCTTCCTCTCTTCCACCCACATGCCCAGGATGCTGGACTGCAGGGTCCGTGTGCATCCTCCGGGGTCCTTCTTAGCCTGGAAGCAACTACAGTGTTTCCCCTCTACCACCTTCATGGCCCCGGTCTCCATGGCCATGCCCTGCCTTCTAGCGTCACGATCTACGTCAGCAGCAAAGCCCCCGGATATAAAAGGGGCCGAAGACGTTCTAACATACGCGTTTTGTCTTCAGTTTCTCATTCGGCTACGCACGTGTGAATGCCCTCGTGCTCCCTAATTCACTCATGGGAAGAGCATGGCACGGAAGAACGAGAAGAACCGAAAGTTATCCTAAATCCTGTGCTAACTATGGGACAGGCAGACAAAAAGTACAGATTTGTAAACGTTGTTTTTATTCTTCATTAACAACCCTGTAAGGGACCTCTGATCATTATCCCCGTTTTGCAGGTAAGCAAACTGAGGCCAGAAGAGGCACTTATTAAGCAGATATTCTTGACTGCAGAACTATGTGTATTATTATAAAAACTGTGGTAGTGGCCAGAGTTGAAAGCCTGGATGTTATCTTCTGGAGCAGAGGAAAGAACTCAAATTCCAGAATGAGACAGGCCAGGGTTAAAATTCCACCTCCCCTACTGATTAGCTATGAAATTTTATGCCATTCTCTTAAGGTATCTGGGCTTCAAGATAACTGCACCTAAGATTGATTTTTGTAAGAATTTCATATAAAAAAATATATCATGGGCTGAACACAGGGTAGACCCTCAACATAGGCCTCCGTCCTGCCCCTAACTCAACTGCACATCTCATGAACCACAACATTGGCTGGTGAATTACTCATGATCACCCAGTGTTACCTTATGGTTATTTTATTTCTCACCATTAAGATGTACAAATGAAAGTGGTAGGGGCAACATGCCTACCTTCACTTCTACTCAAGGAAGGGCATAAAATAATGACACGAACCACCAAAATACCTAGAATGATTATCTGTGCATAAAAAATGTTTACAGAGAAAAATCTCAGTTAACCAAAACCAAAGCAGGATCAGTTAGCTAGGATTTCTTCTCTCTTGGCCTAAAGAATTGTGAAACAAAGAACAATACAAGCTTTCCTAAAATAGAATGTGCTACCTGGTAAAGTAATGAGGTCCCCGTCACTGGATGTAATCAGGCAAGGGCTGGACAATCAACTGTAAGAGATGTCATAAAGAGGATTCATGCACAGGCCAAGGGTTTGATGAGATCAGCGATTTTCAAACTTTTTAGCAACAGAGCATGAAAGAGATATAAATGGAATTGCTTGAGGTAAAGAGAGGTGGGAAGGCCTGACCCCCCATGAAGGTGCTGAGGAATCCCTATGAAATCTCAGGGCTCAGGAATCAAGCCAGTAAGAAAAGCCAGTATTTGATAACATCTTGCAGTTTGCAAAGTCTTCCTGTGCATGCATGTTGTCTCACAGCAGAGTATGTTACAATGTGAGTTCACACATGCTCTATGGGACTATAAGCTTGGTAGCCCAAATAAGGTGGCATGAAATGATTTAATTTTAACTGGAGTGATATCATGAGGCTAAGGGAGAAAGATGCCGGAGGGTCTGGATGGAGGGGTTGAGGAAGGGACGCAAGACATATTGGCATCCTAGACCTTCTGCCCAGGAGGAGGGGTATGTTTCCAGGAACAACTGAGTCGCAGCAAATACAGCCTTTAAACTCTCTACCAGTTCTGAGGCCTCAGAACAGCCAGGCAAACAGCCCAGAAAAAAAATAATGCAGAACACAGAGTTCATTTTTGGCAATAAACACCTGCCACTAGAATTTTGCAACGTGCACCCTATAGGAAACTGAGGTTCTAAAGTCCAACCTTACTGATAAATCTGTGCAATAATAAAGTTGAATTGCAGTGTGGCAAGAATTACAGCAATATGGGAGTGCCTGGGTGGCTCAGTCGGTTAAGCAGCCAACTTCGGCTCAGGTCATGATCTCACGGTCCCTGAGTTTGAGCCCCACGTCAGGCTCTGTGCTGACAGCTCAGAGCCTGGAACCTGCTTCAGATTCTGTGTCTCCCTCTCTCTCTAGCCCTCCCCCGTTTGTGCTCTGTCTCTCTCTGTCTTTCAAAAATGAATAAATGTTAAAAAAAATTAAAAAAAAAGAATTAGAGCAATATGGTTCATGGAAGCTCATACTTGAAGTGGAAATTGTGTGCAACCACCAACAGATAAGCCAAGATTTTTCTGCAATTTGCAAATTAGCCCTTCTTATATAAAGAATTTCTCATTCCTCTAAGAACAGTCCTAGGACTCTGAACTGCATTAGCCCAAGTTCTTAATTGCCATTACAGAATCCAGTAAGAGTAAACAAAAATAAATTTCATACTGCATACACATATTGTTCACAGAATCACTGGGAGGCTGAAGAAACAGGTAAACAGATGATTCTGGGCTGAGCTTTCAAGAATTATCCTCAAAATTCAGAGCCCAGGAAAGGACCACCAAGGCAGCTGCTGTCACAACGACTCATTCCTGAACCATGAAGCCTCCACCATGATCTGTGACAGTAAAAGGGATCGATTCCAAATGAAAGCCTCACATGTATGCATCTAATGAATGGAACATAGGCATACACAGAACCCGAGCCACAAGGGAGTCTGGAAAATGTGACTGTTAGTGTTCTATTCTCTCAAAGACAAGGAAGCACTTTTAGAAGAGGGTTGGAGTGAGTAGGGAGCAAACCAATCCATAGTATCCACCGACCCAAGACAAAAATTAAAACAAATAGGATCTGGGAAAGGACTGAAAACTTCACAATTCCCTTAGCCACATTTGGCTAAGAGTTTCAGTTGTCACTTACTGAAGAGGGACTGGAATTAACACGAAGTCATACTATGGAATATATCCAGTTGGCTGTATTATGTATGTTTGCTCCAATTTTTATCATAAGCTGGAAATATTTTGCTCTAGAATATATGTGTTTATCTGGTCTCAAATCCAGTCTGAAATCCTGAATTGAAAGAGCCCTTCCAGATGGAGACAGCATGGTGAGTTTGAAAAGAGAAAGGCCTTTGGAGTCAGAAAACCCAAAGTCTGAGTTCATCATCAGCACTTCTATAATCTAAAGACAGTTTGTTACTAACTCTGTAGAAAGTTCTATTTCCTCTTCCGTAAAAATGAAGATGTTGTTGCCCACCTTCAAAGTCATGGTGGTAACTGAGGGAGATGTGGTCAATAGTTTTTAAAACAGTCTTGCACAGGGGCACCTGGGTGGCTCAGTCAGATAAGCATCAGACTTTGGCTTAGGTCATGATCTCACGGTTCCGTGAATTTGAGCCCCCATCAGCCTCTCTGCTGTCAGTGTGGACGGAGCCTGTTCCAGATGCTCTGTCCCCCTCTCTCTGCACCTCTCCCACATGTGCTCTCCCTTTTTCTCCCTCTCCCAAAAATAAACATTAAGAGGAAAACTTTAAAACAGGCTGACACAAAAGAGGCTCTTAGTAAATGTTTGGTGTTTCCCCATCCCCGTTCTTGTTAATTAACCAAGAAAGTCCCAACTAACAGTTGTACAGAAGTCCTGTGTGGCCCAAAATAAACCAACCTGGTAAGTGGTAATCCTTACGAAATGATAGCTAAATTAAACCTATTTTCAGTTAAATGTGTCTCTGACGGAAAAACAATCCCTTATGTCCCAATGAACACCCAAAGATTGTTTGAGATCTTTTAGGCAACAAAAAGACTTCAAGTAACCTTTTTTTTGTTCATTAAAATGAGAAAGTGGCCCCCAATATTTTTAGAAAGAATTTCAACAAGAGCATGGGCCCTCTGAGAAGCAGATCATAGGACAGGATAGGAATGGGGGGACGCTGAAGTGGGAAATTGCACCTGTGAAAGGTAAAAAGAGAAGGAAGCTGGGTGGGGCAGGGAAAGCTTTCAGTCTGTGATGCAGATCTGACCTATGAGAAAGTAAAGGGCAGAAGAAGTAGGATTGGGTAGGGAAAGCCTCAGAACATGGTGCAGTCCTGACAAAGTCTTGGCCCACAGAAACTCCAAAGCAAGGATTTCCCGGTAGATGTGACCTGGTATTCCCACCATACTTAGTCCTTGACTGGATGCCTACGCAGGAAGAGTTGGCCTCACTCTACCAAGCTGAGGAGGACCCCAATGGCACTAACAACAGAAGCCAGTCAGCTAACGGCATGCCTTCAACTCAAGGGCAGGCTCTTCTCAAAGCATCATCCACGTAGCCCACAGAGGTGATCAAAAGTGATCAAAAACTGATTATGCAAACACCATCATAACAAACACTGCCATATTCAAACACTGTCATATAAGAACTGAAGGTTAACCATAATTAGAAGCTGTTGATTTCCTCACTCAATAAATATGGTAACAAGTATTTACTCTGAGTCAAAAGCACTGGAGTTGTAACAGAGATTAAGAATAAGATCAGTGCTCTCACGGTGGCTTACGTTTTCGTGGGGAAGAGGCCGAGAAACAAGCAATGCTATGTATGAACAGTGACTGTGTGAATACTTTCATTTGGTAACTTTAAATTGGGTGGTGGTGGAAGGAGGTGATAACTGAATAATGAAAGGAATGACAACCATGTAAAGTTCTTGGGGGAGCTTAATGCCAGCAGAATTAACAGCTGGTATATTAACAGCTGGTTTCTTTCCTTCTTTCTTTCTCTCTTTCTTTCTTTCTCTTTTTTCCTTCCTTCCTTCCTTTCTCTTTCTCTCTCGTTTTCTTTTCCTTCCTTCCTTCCTTCCTTCCTTCCTTCCTTCCTTCCTTCCTTCCTTTCTCTTTCAACCTATTTAGAAGCCATCCTCCAAAGAACAGCCTCCAAAGGCCATCGTCTTTGGATAAGGTATAAAACTAAGGACCCACATACCAAGTGACTCTAAAAGAAATTCTGGCACCACAATCAAAATGAGACACAGGCACAAGCAGGAGAGGCACTGAATGCTTAGTTGAAGACTTGAAGTTTCTGAGTCCTCCCTACAGCTATTCCACTCTTCAGAGGTTCAGATTCAGTGGAGACATGTCAATCCCAGAGCTGCTAAACCTCAGGCAGCCACCTGCTACGAGAGTCACTCATCCCATGAAGTCATGAAGCAAAGTTGGTAGCAGGCTCAAATATCAGCTGTGGCTTTGCTTTCCATAGAAAGGGTAATAATAAGCACAGCTCCAAAGGCTCATCAGCCATATCCCTTCCCATTGCTATCCATGTGTACTCAGTGTGCCAGGGGACTGTCTCCCTAACCTTTGAGATTATGGTGCAGAAATGCACATGAGTCCCATTCATAGGTAAACCTGAACCTGTCATTCAGACCATGGAAACCCGCCCGTAACAGACCAAGGGATATGTCTTTCTGATTAAGAAAGTATGTGTTATATTTAAGTATTTGAAGAGAAAGATTTCTCATGTTGTAGTATTCTCCACCTCCCCCTTCTCTTTATGCTTATTTCCATGACATGAGTCCATAGTAGAAACCACTGACAGATGAAGATTAGTGCTTCACAAGTACAGCAGCTCCACGAAGCTCTGAACTAAATATATGGGAGAAAAATAGTGTACCTACTCCATCCTGGGAGAATGATTTGACCAGCCTGTCGAAATGCATAAACCCTGCTTACATGAAAGTCACAGACACCTATCTTAGTGGTTATCTGTGGTTGAGTTGAAGTTATTTCTAAAACCAAATCAATCCAAGTGATGACTGGACTGCTCCTTTCCACAGCAACATTTCAGTCTTCTTTCCCAAACTTTCCCAAGACATGAGGTTCTTAAACTCCTGTGTGCTCAGGTTACTCATGACAGAGGATTATTAATTCTGATCCCTTTACAATTTGGAACTTCAATGAAATCTTCCTATTTCTCACCTCTTTAACCTAGCACAGATTTGACGCCTCTCAGATTAATTTTGGTGATGAATCCGATTTCAAAGAACATTCATCCAAAGTTGAACCCGTGCACCTGCTAATGTATTTCAGTACTTTTACTAATAGCTTTAGAGAGCTTTTTAATTTATATTTCACTGTATATTAAGATATCCTCCTTCAGTTCGCCTGCCTTTCTGTGAGAACATTTTTCATATTTCAGATTAGGACACCAAACACTAGGACGAAATGGATGAGATCATTTTAAATATTATGCAGATACCCACGCAGGTCAGGTATTTTAATATTTTCTCATCTCTAATTTATTTCTGTACTTGTTGAATGTGGCTTCTCATATGTCCTTTTAAGTATCTTCTTAATTTTAATGACATTTTAGAAAATTATTTGAGTATGTTCTGTGCGAAGAACTTTTTATGTAATGGGAAAAGGCCATGGGGGTAATGAAGTAGAAACTATTCTGGTCTGGAGTTTTTAGCAAATAAGGACACAGAATGCTGTTATCAGTATGTTCACTGGCCTTGGGCAAATCACTTAACCTCTATGTAAAATGGGTCAGTTGATGTTCATCTCATCGCCATCTCCAAGACAAACCTCAGAGTCATCATCTATTCTGCATTCTCCCACATCTCATGTGTCTTTTTCAGTTCCGTTGTTTTTCAGTTCTGTCCCCATCATTTCTTCCCTGTGGGCCCTTTCCTGTTTAAGCCCCTATCACCTCGACAGCTGCTACAGCTTTCTACTCGGTCTTCTGGTCACGGGTCTCTTCTCCTAAAACTCACAGTTCCTCTAAGACTCAGATCTGATCATAACATTCACCTTCCAACAAACAAACAAACAAACCCACCCTTAGTGGCTTTCTTCCCTACAGGAGAGTCCATTCAATTCAATAACTCCTTCTTGAATATCTCTCAAATGCCAGGAGCTCCTCAGCTAGACAATGAAAGACCTTCAAAAGCTACTGGATGGACCAAAGTTAAGAATCAGATGCATAGGTACTAGGAAGTAACCCTCTGATCAAGTACCTGTTCTCATTAATTTATATGTATTCAGGGATTTTTTTTTTTAACTGACAAAAGAAAGGGGAAGAAAATGAAGCATAATAATGGGCCTGTGTAACAGTAGAAGATAAAGTCAGAGAAGACAAAGGGAAGGCAAATATCTCCCCTCTGGGCCTTGTGGATAATTAGGCCTTTGAGTTTGGGATATAAGCTGAACTGTGTTCATAGGAGTCTGTAAGATTCTGATCTTGAGAAATATAGCCTTATGGGCATCTCTCTCCCTCTCTCTCATGCACACTCGTGTGGAATGGAACTGAAAAATGGAATAAAAAAGAGAGCCTAAGCTATCCACACTGCCCCATTCCCAGTCGCAGATCATAGAACAGCTGTGGCACCCTGAGAGTTGAGGGTGGCCACCTGCCAAGGTGTCCTGGCTAGGCAGAGAATATTCTGGAGGAGGGCACAGTCAGCAGTGTCAAGATCAAAGAGCCTAGATGAAGACACCAGAGCAAAAGAATGGAAGCCATCGATCCTGAGTCCACAGGAGACAGATATCTTGCTGTTGGAAGTGGCAGTTTGCCCAGAAATACCTGAGAGAGAATTTAGGCATAACCTGAAGGATTAGATAACAATAAAAAAGGCCTCAGAATCCAGACAATAAGTGTTGACATGACCCCCTTACACTCATCAGCAGGAAAGGTCTGGAACATTCCCACCGCAGGCTCATCTCCCCCCACACTCCTTCCCCAGTCTCTTGTGTATAGCCTGTGTCCCCAGTACCTGGAGCCATGTGCCATTAAGCCTTCCCTTCACCCTATTTCACACCTCTCCCCAAACCCTCTAGGCAGAATCAATCACTCTGTCTACTGGCTCCCTACCATTGTACATATGCTGCACTTTCCAATTAGATTCTCAGGCGCTGTTTATGTGGCAATTCTGCCCCCTGGTTAAAAGGCATAGGCCAGGCATATTCAGTTTTATGCAAACAAAGGGCAACCTGGAGTTGGGCCACATACTGTCTCCAGTTCTCCCTACTTCCTGACCCTGCAGGCCTGAGTTAGTCTCCTGTAGGCTCCCCTGCTCTTTGTAGGTTTATCCCCCCTGGCACACTTATCACACTGGCCCAACTCCTCCACAAAGTTCTTCCACCCCCAGGGCCCCTAAGTGGTTGTCACGTGACAGGCACTTAACGACTATTTAGTACATGAAGGAAGTCATCGAATGACTACATGATAGAACAAATAAACAAGAAGTGGGGAAAAAGAGTATTCACCACGTTATTTCTTGGCATGAGTTTCCGCAAACATTCATAAATGACTAGCAAAGTTTCGATGAGAGAAAGTTGATTTTGAACAAATAAACCCCTCTCATTCTTTTTGAAATAGAAATCAAATGCCTCCTTCGTGGTTTTGTCTGTGTAATCTTAGGCAAGTCACTTTTCCCTCTAAGGCTCAGCTTCCTTATCTGCAGGGTGAGAAGATTCGACCATTGGCCAGAATTTATTGAGCCTTCGCTCTGTACAACGAACCATGTTAACCACTTTAATTGCATTGTCTCACTTAATCCTTAGTAAAGCCCATTAAGTCCATACCACATTTTATATTCAAGAATTTAAATAATCTGCTCAAGGTCACAGAACTCTGGGAGCCCTAACCTAGGTGTGCCTGATGCCAGAGCCCAAATGCTCAAGTTCTACGCTTAGCTCTTTCAAGATGCCTTCCATTTCCAAATTTCATAAATTCTATCATGTTAAGAAATGTCTATGGCCTTAACTAAACATCATACGCCAGGCCAGCTGTGAGTTTCTTTTCTCACCCCAAAGCTTATGAGTTTGCAAAGAAAACGTATCATATGTCATTACATTGGTAAAATAATATGCAGTCTACTCCTCTGTAACACTAGGGTCACACATGGAACAGTAATTGTTCCAATCTTATCTTGAGCATGCACTTTGGAAGGGCCTGTGCACACCCCAGATGGCTAATTAAAAAGAAAATAGGTAGAAGCAATGCAAGAGTCTATCACTGGAAGAATGGGTAAATAAAAGGCAGTATATACACACAACGGAATACTACTCAGCTTTAAAAGGAAGTGAATCCTGTCTCATGCTACAGTGTGGGTGAACCTTGAGGACATTATGCTAAGTGAAATATGCCAGTCACAAAAAGACAAAGAATGTACGACCTCACTTAAACAAGGTATCCAGAGGAATCAAACCCATGGAGACAGAAAGTAGAACGGTGGTTGCCATGGGCTGGGGGAGTGGGGGAGAGCTGTCGTTTAAGGGGTACAGAGTTTCAGATTTGCAAGATACAGTCTGTGGATAGAGGGTGGGGATGGTTGCACAACAGTGCAAATGTACTTAACACTCCTGAGCTGTGTACTTAAAAATGGAAAAAAATGATAAGTGTGTATTTTATCACACTTAAAAATATTAAAAAGAAAAAAAAACAAGTATACCAATTATTCAAAAAAGGAAGGGGGGGAATTAAAACCACCTTGCATCTGGGAGGAGGTGGGCAATATTCCCGTGTGTCTGGGTTTTTTGTGTTTGTTTTAATTTAGAATTAACTCAGTTACATCAATACCATGTACATGCAATCTAAACAAAGTTAATTGGTTCAGGAGCTAGATTTTCTTTCTACTTTTCCATTCTTCTCAGTAAATAACTAGATGTGTGATCCCAAGCAAGCCACTTAACCTCTCTGGAGCTCCATTTCTTTATGTAAACTAGGAGGGAACAAGACATGAGGGCATCCAATTTTCCTCCCAGCCATAAAACCCTGATTCTATAACAAATTACCCGATTTCATTTCCTTCCCACCACCCAACCAGCTCACCACCACCCCAAAATATAATTTGACTTACTTTTCTTCCTTTCAATATTTCAAATTTTCCTCAAGCAAACTGTCTCATTAAGTGGGAAGTATTTTCCTACGTTGTGATGGGTGCATTCTCTTACTTTTCTTTCGGCCTAAGACCCATTCCTTTCATTAATACAACCATATGCTTTGTTTCAATTTAAATGATAAAAGAAAAAACCAAATTATCTCCTTGCTTCTATTCCTCTTCCTCAAAAGTCACCAAATGTTTCATTACCCTGGAGACTTCTTTTGAGAAAAAACAAGGAGTGTGATAAGATGAGATGTTTTCTAAGTTCTTTTGTAACTTGAAAGGAAATAAATTGTACTAAGAAAAAGCCTTTCACTATGGTCTGTTTTAAACATCTTGCAACAGAAAAAAAAAAAGCAACTTTTAAGACGAAGAAAAATATAGTCTGTTCCATAAATAATGTGATCTACAAGGCAACAGACCATAGGGGTAGGAGAACGGAGTTTCAGCTTCTTACTTGCTTACTTCTTCCCTTAAAATTAAAAGCAAAGCAAAAACAAAAACAAACAAAACCAAAAAACAAATGGCAGCCATAACCAGTGTTGGGATTCAGCTGCTCTGCTTAAGTATAGCTATGTCTTGTTCATGGCGTTCATGGCCGGCCCCTGTTCCGACCGATTGAGCCACCGGTTCTGACTGATCCGTGGCTGTTCTGATTGATTGGTACCCATGCCAGAAGGTTGTTAAATATTTCACTTTTGCCCCCGCCCGTAACTCAGCAATAGAAATACGGTGGTTGCTGACTTGTTTATTTGGAATAAGTAACAGAGTGATACGTGATGAGTCAAGGAAATGAGGAAGGGAAACGGAAGGGAGGCATGAGGAGAATTATTGCTGGCACACTTTGCGATTTCACACCTATCACATACACATTCTATGAAATTCGATTTTCAAATTAACATGCTTTGTAAGCTACTATGCACAGGACTCTATTCCCTAGACAAATAAACTGAATTAAATAATACCTTGTTCTCATTCTGTTTACACTACAGTTTATTGTATTTGAACTAGCACAGCCTGGCTGTCAAAAAACCTAAACAGTAGAGTGCTCGGGATACCATAAACCTCCCCTCTGTCAGTGAATTGTTTGTCCCTGATATTTAAATAGCATTTTCCAGGGCATCAGTGAACCGTTTGGTTTCTGGGAAGGAATCATTTATTACCTGGAAATCCAAGTTTATTCCCCTCCCACAGATGATTATTTTGCATTTAAGTTCATCAAAAGATTTGACCAACGTTACCTTCATTTTGTTTAAAAGACTGCTCATGATTAGGTAAAACATCAACTTAGACACATCAGTTAATATGTAAGAAAGAGTCCTCTGTGGCCAGAGGGGAGGTAGGGGGTGGATGGGGGAAAGAGATAAGGGGTTAAAAGGCACAAACCTCCAGTTATAAAATAAATAAGTCACAGAGATTAAAAGGATAGGGAGTATAGCCAATGATATTATAAAAATAACGTTGTATGGGGGTGCCAGGTGGCAGAGTCGGTTAAGTGGCCCGACTTCAGATCAGGTCATGATCTCACAGTTCATGAGTTCGAGCCCCAAATGGGCTCTGCACTGCAGAGCATGCTTGGGATTCCCTCTCTCCTCTTTCTGCCCCTCCCCTACTTGCACATGCACTCTCTCCTTCTCTCTCTCTCTTTCCCAAAATAAATAAATATGCTTCAAACAAAATTTAAAAATAACATTGTATGGTGACAGATGATGACCACACTTATGATGAGCACCGAGTAATGTATAGAATTGTCAAACTGCTATTTTGTACACCTGAAACTAACATAACCTTGTATGTCAATTACATTTCAATAATAAAAAAAGAAAAAAAAAAGTCCTCTGTAACTTCTGTAAATCCTGTAAGTCCTCTGTAAGCTTCGATGGACTTCCTCAACTTCCAATTAGAAAAATTTATCATTATTTCTTAATTCACACATTACCTTATTCCCAAATAGATTTTTTAAAGACTACAAAAATACAGTAAGTGAGTAATGAGAACAAGGCCAAATGTAAAGCCATCCCCCACTTCCCCAAGAGAAAAAAAAAATGTATCTAATAAAACCCCAAATATTTGTTAGAAATAAGATAGAAATGCAAAGACGGGAACATAATCAGTTACATAGTTCACTTTGTCTGCTTGATAAAAATCCTGGTTGGAAGAAGCCCTCTTCTTGGAGCTCAGGCTAGAGAGAAATTCTTTGGGGGCATCTTTTAAATGATAGCGGTGTGTGAATGAACCACATTCTCAAACAACACCCTCATGAAAGACTTGGACTTCTCAGACTATGACAGAGTAGCTTTCATCAGACCAACCTTCCTACTAAGAACTTTTATAAAACGGATAAAATGCAAAAATGTCTGCTTGTTGGTATCAAAAGCAATTGGAACAGCCACAAGAGGATCTTGGACAAGACAGTTATAAGGAAGGAAGCCAATATTTTGCCACGTTCCCCCTAAGATATTTGCTGATTTCTAAATTTCTCAGGACGAGAAGCCAAGCATACTGCAGTATTGAAATCAGGCCAAATGTAGGTAAGCTTGGGCCAGCACAAATCTTCAAGGCCAACATCATCTCAGTGTGACCGACGACCTGTGAACTAAAGACACAGATTATCTGCCCCCACCCCCTCAGCAGACAATAGTAGTGCCAAGTTACCATAACTGCAATAGACACTGACGTTCGAAAGTGACGGTCAGAGGGATGGGGTGGGAGACATAAGGGGACAAGAGTACTTAGCAGCCACTGGTCCAAAGCAATTCTGAAATCCATTTGGGCATATGTTGCCAGTTCCTCGATTAGGGCTCAGTTGTAGGAGTTGTTTTCCTAGGCTCCTGGTTCTACCAATCTTGTCTCCTCCTTCTTGGGTATTAATTCAAAATTTCCTTTTCCACAAGAAATGGCCTGTACTTGCAGCTAAGTAGCTATCTCAGCCTGCTTCCCGCCCGTATAAGGTTAGAAACCCAGAGGTTCTTTATATCTTGAACAACCTCCATCCCTTTTAGTCCAAGATCATGATGCTCTATCAATATAATTCTCTCAAAGATCACTGGGATTCCTACAAAGAGCAGTGGGATCCACTCCACTAAACAAAAGGCCCACTCACAGGTCTTTTGGAGAGAGACCCCCGTCTGTATTGTGCTGAAAGTCAGTGTGCTGAGGACCAACACCCTTAAGATTCTCAGGAAATTTTTGTCCCGTTCTAACAGTCTGTAACACACATTTTCTGAAATCTTAATAATCTTACAGCTGCACTCTTGAGATAATCTTTATCCTGAGATCAGGTCCTATATTAAAAGCTTTTGCAAAATGAGGAGGCAGGGAATAAGATACAGCTTTATTTTTACACTCAGTAATCCCTGGATCCTTTATATTTTCTCCAGTTTCTCCTTGAAACCAGAAAAGTTTCTCCTTAGCATCTCTCTCTTTGTCTTTCTCTTGTATAAAACCTCATCATACATGACTAAAAATAACCAATTAGCACTTTCGACATTCTTGCTGGAAATCTCCTTACACGGGTTCATGATTCCATTAAGTACATTTTCTGTTGTCCATGTTACCTCAGGCAACAGTTTCCTACATTTTCTGCCTCATTACACGGGTTGCCTTTCCTTCAGCCTCTTGTAATAGCCTCCTCACTGTCCTTTCCAGTGCATCACAGTTCCCATGGGGATCCTCTAGTGTCCTCCTGCATCCTGGTCCCAAAGCTAATGCCGCACACTTTAAGGTTTTGTTTCAACCACATGCTACATCTAAGTGTTACCTTCTTTTGCACTTATCTATGTCTTAAAATAATTTATTCTCAGCTCTCATAATTCTGTGGATTGACCAGCTGAAGCTATACAATTCTTGCTTGAGGTCTCTCACACACTTGCAGTCAGATGGTGGTAGGGCTGCAGTCATCTGAAAGCTTGACTGAGTCAGATTTCCAAGGGCTTATTCACTCTTATATCTGGCATCCCAGATGTTCTTTCTCTTTCTCTCATTCTCTCTCCGTCTTTCCAATGGAAACTTATCTTCCAGGATCTTTCAGGGCCCTCCACGTGGCTCAACTGTTTATGGCCTGGTGGTCTCTACACAGTTGTACTTCCTGACAGCAAGATTCTCACAGGGAGCATCCCAAAAGCGAGTGTTCCAAGAAGTCAAGTGACCAGCAAGACTTATGACTCAGCTTCAGAAGTCAAATAGTGTCAAAGATGATGTATCTATCGGTCAGGAGTGAGTCACAGGGCAATCCTCGATTAAAGGGGAGGGACTAATAAAAGGGCAAAAATACTGGAGGCACAATTCATTGGAGGCACATCTTTGGAGATGAACTCATATAGTAAAACCATTGAAAAACAAAGAGAAAACTGAGAAAAGCAGTCAAATAAAATATGACATATTACCTTCAAAGGGCCAACAATACAACTGATGCCGACTTTTCAAAAATAAAATGATGGCATCCAGAAGATAATAGAATTGCATTTGTAAGTGCTGTGAGAAAATAGCTGCCAACCTGAAGTTATATATCTAACAAAAATGTCTTACAAAAATGAAAAATGTAAAGAGATATATTTTACAATAGCATCAAAGAACATCAGATTCCTAGAATTAAATCTAAAGAAATATGTGCAAGACTTCTCCACTGAATAAGAGACATTTTTTAAAGACTTATAGATTCAGAGCAATCAAACTCAAAATTCAAGCCAATACTTGATAAAATTCACTGATTCTTCTTATGGAAATGAAAAAAGCCAAAAATAAACAGAGTGATTTAGAGAACACAGCTGGGGTATTATTTGACTGTATGTCAACTCCTATTATAAGTTCAGGGTGGTGATGATGCAAGAGTAGACAAACTGACCTATGGAACTTGAGAGAGACATCAGAAACAGACCCACGTATATATGGTCACTTGGTTAATAATAGTTGCAAAACTGTAAATTCAGCAGGAAAGAATTTATTTGTTCAATAAATGCTGCTGGATCCATTAGATGCCCATATGGGCAGGGGTGGGGGGTGGGAATGTGACTTGAGTCCTGTTGTTGACTGAATTGCTTTCCTGCAAATTCATATATTGAAGCCCTAACCCTCAATGTGATTGTATTTGGAAATAGGGCCTTTAAGGAGGTAATTAAGGTTAAATGAGGTGATAAATGTGGGTGCCTAATCCAATGGGACTAGTGTCCTTAGAAGAAGAGGAGGAGACACCAGGAATGCTCGTGCACAGAGGAAAGGCCATGTGAGGACACGGTGAGAAGGCAACCATCTGAAAGCCAAGGAGAGAGACCTCAGGAGAAACAATTCTGCTTAGACCTTGATTTTGGACTTCCAGCCTCCAGAACTGTGAGAGAATAAATTTCGGTTGTTTAAGCCGCCCAGTCTGTGGCATTTGTAATGGCAGCACTGGCAGACTAATATGGATTTGGATACTGTGTAGGGGGGAGCTACCCAAATGTATGGAAGTAGCTTTGGAACTGGGTGCTGTGTAAAGGCTGGAAAAGTTTTGAGGCACAAGTTAGGAAAAGCATGGAGACTGTCGGTGGGAATGTGGACATTCAAGGTAGGTCTGGTGAGGTCCCAGAGAGAAATCAGGAACATGTTCCTGGGCAATGGAGAAAAGGTGATCCTTGTTATAAAGTGGCAAAGACCTTGGTTGGATTGTGTTCTAGTGTTTTACATAAAGTAGAACTTGAGGGGATGAAGTTGGGTGTTTAGCTGAGGAGTTTTCTAAGCAGAGTACCAAAGGTGTGGCCTGGTTTCTCCTTACTGCTTATAGTAAAGTGTGATAGGAAAGAGGTAAATTAAAGTAAATTTAAGGAATTGCTAATTAAATGGAGTCAGAAATGGAAGATCTGGAAAATTCTCAGACTATCCATATTTGAAAAAATGAGAAAGCACATGCTGAAGAGCCCACCAAGCGCATGGCTGGACAATCACTGTATCAAGAGATGATCTGCATATCTAAGCAGCCACTTCAGTGGAAGCCAGGACCAGAGATGGGATTATACCAGGAGAGACACTGCCAGCTTGGACTAAAAGAGACAGATTCCCAGCAAAATGAAGGAAGGCTTTCAGCCTCCTAGGATTTTACAGGAGGGGACAATAGAGCTATGTGACTGTAAAACATGCATTGTCCTTCAAGGCAAGGGATGAATGGTCCCAAGGGTGATTCAGAGATGGGCAGACCTGTCACCACAGGCTCAGAGGGCACCAGGCCTAGAGGGCAAAGCTGTCTTCTCCTTGGCTTTGGAGGGCCAGGTTGCTGCCACCTCCTGCCTCAGGGAGAAGGCTGTTACCCAAGGCCTTGGTGGGCTGTGGAGGGGATGCTGCTGACCCAGGGGGCCCAGAAGGATTGTTGTGGAGCCTGAAGGTCTAATGGAATTTGCCTTAGTAGGTTTTGGACTTATTTGGGATTCATTATCTCTTTCTTTTTATCCATTTTTTTTCCATTTAGAATGGAAATGTGCCTATCTCATGCCTATTGACTATTTTTTTAAGTTAATTTATGTTAAGAGAGAAGGAGAGAGAGAGTGGGGGAAGGGCAGAGAGAGAGAGAGAGAAAGAGAATACCAAGCAGGCTCTGACAGTCATCACAGAGCCCAATGTAGAGCTCAAGCCCATGAACAGTGAGATCATGACCTGAGCCGAAGTCAAGAGTTGGACACGTAACTGGCTGAGCCACCCAGGTGCCCCCCACCATTTATTTTAGAAGCACCTAACTTGCCTGGTGTCACAGGTCCACAGCTGCAAAGGAATTTTGCCTCGGGATGAATCCCATCTTAAGACTCACCCACACCTGATGTAGATGATGTTTAGATGACACCTAGGACTTGGAGTGGATGCTGGGATGGGTAAAGACTTTTGGAGCTGTTGGAATGGAGTAAAGATATTCTTCATGTGAGATGGACATGAATTTTGTGTTAAAATATTTATAGCTGCACTATATGTAATCCACAAAATTGGCAACTATCCAAATGCCCATCAACAGTAAAAGAGATAAAGAACATTGGTGTATCCATACAACGCAATACTATAGAGGATAGCATCCATTCTCCATAACTACACGCGGCAACAGGCATGAACGTCAAAATCGTGGCTGAGTAAAAGAAGTGAATCACAAAACAGCACGTAACACATGATCCCACAGACAGAAAATGCAGAAACAGTCAAACGTAATTTATGATCTTAGGAATCAGGAAAGCGGACACCCTTGGGTGGGAATAGCTGTGGAGAGGAGCAATGAAGGGCTCCTGGAAGGCCGGTCACATTCTCTTCCTCGAGCTGGGCCCTGGTTACACAGGTATATCCCATTTGTGAAAAATCATGGCACTGTATTCTTTTTTTTTTTTTTTTAACGTTTATTTATTCTTGAGACAGAGAGAGAGCATGAACGGGGGAGGGTCAGAGAGAGGGAGACACAGAATCCGAAACAGGGTCCAGGCTCTGAGCTGTCAGCACAGAGCCCGACGCGGGGCTCGAACTCACGGACCGCGAGATCATGACCCCAGCCAAAGTCGGCCGCCTAACCGGCTGAGCCACCCAGGTGCCCCATGGCACTGTATTCTTATTATGTGTGCACTTTCCCATAAGTATGTAATGCTTTGGTAAAGTTCTTTTTAATGAAAAAGAAAAGATGTTTTCAGATCAATTAAATACAGAGAATTCATAACCAGCAGATGCAGAGTAAAGACTGTGAACTCTACAGGAAGAAGAGAATGATCCCAGGTGAAAGCATGGAAGTAAAAGAAAGTTTGAAGAATAACAGAGGATAAATAAGAATGTCAAACTAGGGGCACCTGGGTGGCGCAGGTGGTTGAGCATCCAACTCTTGATTTCAGTTCAGGACATGATCCCAGTGTTGTAGGATCAAGCCCTGCATCAGGCTTGAGCTGGGTGTGGAGCCTGCTTAAGATTCTCTCTCTCTCTCTCTCTCTCTCTCTCTCTCTCTCTCTCTCTCTCTGCCTCTGCCTCTCTCTCCCACTCACAAGTGGTCTCTCTCTCTCTCTCTAAAATTAAAAAAAATGAATGTCAAACTAAATAACTATCGACTATATAAAACAATAAGAATATTATCTAAGGAAGTGTAAAATATATGTAGACTTAAAATATATGACAATAGCACAAGAGGTAACAAGGCAAACTGTTCTCCATTCTTACATTTTCCAGGAAATGATAACAAGTATTCATTCAAAATAGATTCTGGTAAGTCTAGTGCATATATTGAAATCCCCGAGGCAAACACTAAAAGAACAGTAAAATAATTTATAACCAAAGGCAAATAAATAAAAAGAGGAAAATGGTATAGTAATAAATTAAAACCTTGATTAGTTCAAAAGAAGGCATGAAAGAGGAAAAATTAATGAAGGAAATCAATAGTAAAATAGTAGGACATTAGCACACGAAATAGCAATTTCATCAATATACATGAGCTAAAAAATCTAAAACTAAAATTTTCAGACTAGATTTTAAGAAATCTATGCTGCTTATGACAGACATACTTTTAATACATGAACACAAAAATAGTGAAGTAAGAAAAGGAAAGCAGTTATGCCAGGCACATACTCACTGAAAGAAATCTGTGGGCTACACTAACATCAGACAAAGTAGACTTTTTAAGAAATAGCAGAATACTACTGTACTGCACACTTAAAAATGGTTATAATGGTAGGAGCACCTGGGGGGGCGCCGTCAGTTAAGTGTCCGACTTTGGCTCAGGTCATGATCTCATGGTTTGTGGGTTCAAGCCCCGCATCGGGCTCTGTGCTGACAGCTTAGAGCCTAGAGCCTGCTTCAGATTCTGTGTCTCCCTCTCTCTGCTCCTCCCTGACTCACACTCTGTGCCTCGCTCCAAAATAAATAAACGTTTAAAAAAATTTTCTTTTTGATGGTTACGATGGTAAATTTTGTGTTATGGGTTTTTTTTCCCACAGTTCAAATTTGTAACAATTAAAAAAAAGAGAGAAAGCAGCATTGCTAGAGATAAATCAGGATTTTATGATAAATGCATCAATCCACAAGGAAAATAAAGTAAACCTAAATTTGCATTTATATAGCATAGCCTCAAAATATATAATGCAAAAACTGAAAGAATTAACAGGGGAAATAGACAAAAGGACCCTTTTGGTAACAGATAAACAGAACTGAATTTCATAACTCTTGTCTCTCATAATGTTCTCCCCATGCAGCCTCTGGACCCAAAGCAGGGTAATTAATTTCAGATATGCAGATCAATAGTGGCTTGGCTTGGCCTACAGATACCTTTTAGGGTATCTAGAAGAATGCACAGTGTGCACATGCATCAGATAACCAAAATCCTCTAAAAGGAGAAAAGTAAATATTAAAATGAATCACATCCAGCTTGCCAGGTAGAGCACAGACATACAAGCTTTCTTTTTTTTTATTTCTGGGTGTTTGGGGATTTTTCATACCTGACCATTTGCAACACAACTAGCCACAATTCCAGAAGAGACCCTGAGGCATGGGGGGCATACTGCATTTAGTAATATTTATGCGAAAAACTGTGTTTAGTGGCTCAGAGTTTATGTGTAACTGTGTTCGGTGATACATGTGTGAAACACTTTGTTTAATGGTGCGTGGTACATTTGCTACTGTGTTTATTGATATATGTCTGAAACACTACCAGATCCAAAAAGTGTGACTATCGGCTTTTTCAAAAAGGCAGAAAGGTGCAATGAAAAATATTTGAGCTTTCAAACCGAACATACATGGATTACAATCCCAATTTTACAAGTTTATAACTTGTATCCTGGGGCAAATCTCTAAACTTCACTGAGTATGTTTCCTGTTCTAAAATGGATCTCCTTTCAGATGTTTTGGAGGATCAGAGAAAAGGACCAGAAAGCATCGAGCCTGAGCCTGCTGCACATACTGGCAGTCACCAAAGTCACCTCTCCTTGTGGAAGACCTCAAGGTTTCCAAGTCAAGTTCGTCCCACCCAAATTCGAGCACATCTGATCAATTCCTAACGCAAACTCTGCAGGCCTTCAGAGCAAGGTCTTCTCCACAGAAACAAACTTATGCCTAAGCTTTTACAACACCAACAATGGGCTTCAAACGTACTGATATTCAGAAAGTGGCTTAACCATAGAAGATGTCATTTAAATTTTCCTTTATCCTTTGCTGGAGAAGCAGTAAAGCTTGACTGTTCCTTTTACCCAGAATTAAAAGAAAAGAAGGGTGATCTTAGCATTCTGCACGCTCATATTGCTTTTTTAAGATGTTTTATTTATTTGAGAGAGAGAGAGAGAGAGAGAGAATAAGCAGGGAAAAGCAGGACAGAGGATCCAAAGCGGGTTCTGCACTGACAGCAGAAAGCTCAATGCAGGGCTCAAACTCACCAACCGTGAGATCGTGACCTAAGCCAAAGTTGGACCTTAATGGACTGAGCCACCCAGGCACCCCTCATACTGCTTTTAAGATAAAATATAGATATAATAGTGTGCAAGTTCTCTTTAAGTGAAATTTTAATTTATGTACCCCTTTTCTCTGACAAATCCTCTCATTATGTAATGAGCATTTCCTAAAAGTCAGCTGGTATAAAACAAGATGCTCCGTAAGGCCCTGGATACGGGGAGAAGGGAAGAGTTGCTGTGCTTTTGTTTTAGATTCGTTGCATAAAACCCAAGCTTTTGCTATTTCACCAGGTCTTAAATATAAAAAGAAAAAGGAGAGGGAAGTATGAGTAAAATACGATCATAGTATATATTTTCCATTTCCCAAATCACCTAGCCCAGGACCCTACAAAACTAAGAGTGAGAAATCACCTCAACCATAAGGGACAACCATCCCCACTCTCAGTGACAGTGGAAAATCCATCATCTTTCCAGGCTGCTGTGCACTCGGGTGTTTCAGAGAGAGTTCACCAAGCAAAGAGCAGATGCTACAGAAGAGATCACTTCTGGCAGACAACTGGGCCCCAACTGTCCCCAGGCTCAGCTGTCTCCTTCCCCTCAGGGCAGAGCAGATGCTTAGCAAGAAGGAAACCTCTGTGAAGTGGGTTTCCAAGTTCAATTCGATGTGGACAAGCTTCAGGCCTGGTCAAACATGCGTTTTATGACCTTTTTCTCATAAAGTAATCTAAGTAACTAAAATTACTAACCCTCGGTCTATGAAACATTTTTTCATTAAAATTTCTTCTTTGGTTTGCTTTAGAAAGCACGGGTTCTAGCTAAGGTAACCGTTTAAAACAACAACAAAAACTCGTGGCACAAAACTGGGTTCTTTCCATTTTCAATGGTTAAATGTAGTCTATAAATGTGACTCTTATAGTTGATAATCTTGAAGCTTTTGTGTGTGTGTGTGTGAGAGAGATGAGAGAGAGCATGAGCAGGGAAGGGGGGAGAGAGAGGAAGAGAGAGAGAATCCCAAGGAGACTCCATGCTATCAGTGGGGAGCCCATTGTGGGGCTCGAATTCACAAACTGAACCATGAGATGATGACCTGAGCTGAAATCAAGAGTCGGACGCTTAAGCGACTGAGCCACCCAGGTGCCCCTATTTGAAGCTTCTTTAAAATACAAACTTGGATATCTAGTTCATTTATCTTCCAAGTTTTATTTTGGTCTTTTTGAAGAAATGTGGGAAACTGGCTGCATGGTATTATCATTATGACACTGTGGGATCCCAGAAAACAAAAAATAGTAGCCTTATGGGAAGAAGTCATATGAGGAGCAGAAAGGTAATACTTATATCTACTCCCTGTTCCAGTTTACTCCTAGTCTCCAGAAAAAAAAATTATATATATATATATATATATATATATATATATATATATATATCTCATACATACATATGTGTGTGTTTCCAAATGTGTGTGTTTCCAATATATATATATTGGAAACTATATATATGTATAATATATGTATATACACTGGAAACTACAGCCCCAAACTTTGTACTTGTTGCTTGATTTTTTTGACCACTTGTCTAAAACACTGGTTTGGTCAAATCACAAAAGAAGTCAAACTTATATTTGACTTTCCTCACTCTCTTCTCATTGTTCCAACACCAGAAGAGTGTTAATGAGGAGAAACAAGTGGAAGCATTCACATGGCAAAGAAAGAGGGCTGGGGGAGAGGAAGAGATTCACATAATCCAGAAAACTGAAATACGTCCCAGAATGAATGAATGAATGAATGAATGAAAATTATAGATACATTGAGTTAGGTGAAGACTGGGGCACTAAGATATAAATACAGAGAGAGAGATAGAGATGATAGAGATAAAGATAGAGATAGATAAAGATAAAAAAGAAGGCCACACTATCATTGGAGACATTGTAAAACTGCTCAGGTATATAATACACTCTCTTAACATAAGTTATTGTGCATTAAGCATTTTCAAAACAGATTTTCATGGTTTCTTCATCTATAGAAGGTTTTGTTACTTTCAGGGAACAGTATAAAAATAACTCAGAAGGCATTATCATAACCAGAGAGAGAAGGACAAAGGAATGCTAACTACCTTAGGTGCTTTATATCTTTAAAAGAGGTTTCTTTTACATTAGAAATCTAGTTGCTTGTGGATTAGAGAAGGGCAGAAGAGGTTACAAAAGGGTTAAAGTCACCTCGGTGAATCATTGAATTACGAGCATAACCCATGACCAGGCCACTAACTGTTTTCTAGTGTTTTATGTAAAACTCAAAATTGAATTTGCCAACAGACATGGAAAATTAAATTCCCCTGAGAAAGTTGCAAGAGCCTACATTTTGCTACAGGAGAAATAGAACATTAATGGAAGTTGCACAATATCTGTCTTTTTTAATCAAAATCTCAACAGGCCCCTGAACAGTAGCATGCCTCAAAGGAAGCACCACTGAGAGAGGAAGAAAAGCTCCCCTCCGTGCAAGACCCGCCATGTCTATTAGGAACATGCATGATGGATGAGGGGCGCTCAGCCAGAGAACAGATCACATCTTTGAGTGGCTGAACATGCATTTAGATTGTTCATATGCTCCTGGTGATTTGAGCAAAGGAACTACCAAATGGTTTTTTAAGTACTTTGATTTCTAGACCTGTAGACCCAATAAAAGAAGAACTAACAGGCTAAAAGAAAGGCAATAAGGCAAGGCGTAACATGCACCAAACCCAGAAGAGGTGTTCTGGCACTGAAGCTTGGCCACGAACCATTCTGTGACTTGCATAAGTTAACCTTGATTTTCTTACATGTAGAAGAAAGATAATAATGCTACCTGCTTCGCAGGATTGCAGTGCCACTATACACATGAAGGGCTAGACTGACATTGGTTTTTAGTACACCATCATTCCTGATGCCAACATTTAATTAGGAAATGCTCTGGTGTGTCCAGTACAGGAATCAGGGTGGCATATTGCCCAGGGAGGGACCAGAAGGCTGTCCTCTCAGAGGCTTCAGGGAATTTTGTCCATTGTCTTTGTCAATTTATTATAATACGGGGGCCAGCCCTCAGTTAGGTCGACTCAGATCCCTTTTTTTTCAGCACCATGAAAATAAACCTTTTCATGAATAGTAAAATCACTTCAACCAACCTCATGGTACTGCTATGTAAAACCAAAATCCTTTTCTTCAGCAAATGTTGGGGAAACTGGACAGCCACATAGAAAAGAATGAAACTGGACCACTTTCTTTCACCATACACAAAACTAAACTCAAAATGGGTTAAAGACCTAAATGTAAAACCTGAAATCATAAAAATCCTTGAAGAGAGCACAGGTAGTAATTTCTCTCTCTCTCTCTCTCTCTCTCTCTCTCTCTCTGACACTGGCCATAGCAACATTTTTCTAGATATGTCTCTTGAGATAAGGGAAATAAAAGCAAAAATAAACTCTTGGTACTACATCAAAATAAAGTTTCTGCAGTGAAGGAAATAATAAATGAAACTAAAAGGCAACACAATGAACGGGAGAAGATATTTGCAAATGATACGCAATAAAGAGTACCCAAAATATATAAAGAACCAATACAACTCAACACCAAAAAACAAATAATCCAGCTAAATAATGGGCAGAAGATATGAACAGACATTTCTCCAAAGAAGACAAACAGATGGCCATAGACCCAGAAAAAGATGCTCAACATCACTCATCATCAGGGAAATGCAAACCAAAACTACAATGATAGGGCAAACTGGGAGGTTCAGTCGGTTAAGCATCCAACTCTTGATTTCGGCACAGATCATAATCTTGTGGTTCATAGATTTAGCCCCAAGTCAGGCTCTGTGCTGACAGTAGAGAGCCTGCTTGGGATTCTCTCTCTCCCTTTCTCTCTGCTTCTCCCCCACTTGCACTCTCTCTGTCTCTCGCTCTCTCAAAATAAATAAATAAACATTTAAAAAACCACAATGAGATATTATCTCTCACCTGTCAGACAGCTGAAATAAAAAATATGAGAAACAGCAAGTGTTGGCTAGGATGTAGAGAGAAAAGAACCCACATGCACTGTTGGTGGGAATGCAAACTGGTGCATCCACTGTGGAAAACAGCATGGAGGTTTCTCAAAAAATTAACAACAGAGCTACCATACGATCCAATAATTCCACTGATGGGTATTTACCCCCAAAATATGAAAACACTAATTCAAAAAGGTATACGCACACCCCTATGTGGATTGCCTCATCACTTTCTGCAATAATTATTTATGGAAGCCCCCCAAGTTCCCATCAATAGATGAATGGATAAAGAAGATGTGAGATATATAGATATATATATATACATACACACAATGGAATATTATTCAGTCATAAAAATAAAATATTGCCATTTGCAAGTACATGGATAGAGCTAGAGTATAATGCTAAGCAAAATAAGACAGCCAGAGAAAGACAAATACCATATGATCTCACTCACATGTATGTAGAATATAGAATATGTAGAATTAAAGAAACAAAATGAACGAGCAGAGGAAAAAAACAGAGAGAGAGACAAACTAAGAAATAGACCCTTAACTATAGAGAACAAACTGATGGTGACCACAGGAAGGATGGGTGGGGGGTGTGGGGGAAACTGGAGATGGGGATTAAGGAGTATACTTATCTGGGTGCCTGGGTGGCTCAGACTGAGCATCTGACTCTTGATTTCAGCTCAGGCCATGATCTCTAAGTTCCATGAATTCAAGCCCTGCATTGGGCTCTACACTGACAGTGAGGAACCTGCTTGAGATTCTCTCTCTCTCCCTCTCTCTCTGGCTCTTGCTCTCACACCAAATAAATAAATAAATAAATAAATAAATAAACTTCAAAATAAAAATCAATAAAAATAAAGAGTATACTTATCATGATTTAAAAAAATCCCAATTTGAGTCATTTCTAATGAAAATTCTAATTTGCACAGGAACAGAATGCATGCTTCTATTATGTGCAGCCCATTTTCTCCCCGGAAATAAGACCTATATGCAAAACCAAGTCATAGGCAGATGGAGGAAGGTTGTCTGTAGACAAGGACTCAGGTGAGTAGGTATTTGGCATATTTTAGGAGCCCATCTCTCTAAGGGCCCTCCAGTGTATTGTGGCCCCAGGGCTATCTGAGAGGTAAGCCTGGTTCCTGAGATCGGGCTGGCTTTATAGTCTATGCGGACGTTCCTTCTCCATTTTAGGGAGTCAGAGCACAGACACTGGTACAGGGAGTGCAAGTAGGAAGGTGTCAAGAGACAGAACTGAAAAGTGAGCATGCATTAGAGCCCATGCCTTTTATTAAAAACATCTACCAAAATATCTATGCATGTGAATGCCTTCTGGTCCTTCAGTGGGAGATGCTCTATTGGTTTTTCTGGCTGCAGGTTGGAAGGAAAAATACTTTTCAGGTTGTGTCCTTTCTGGAAGACTCTCTCCCATTATTTAGAAATGCCTCACTGTCAGTCATCTCCCCAGCTACAGTGACCTGAGCTAGAAGCTGATCATTTACCATTTGATTACTTCATGCCTCCTGTGGGGTATTACAACAGCAGCATGGGCTCATGGTAACATACCGGGAGCAGGGCAGGGGGTCTACAGGCACGATTAAATGGCATATTAGCATTCAGCAAAGCAGGTAAAAGTGGGATACCAAGTTTTTGTGGGTTTTCCCAAGGATTCTTGAAGTAAACAACCAGTGCGTTTATTATTACTGGGCTCCCAGTAATAGTTAAATTCCATTTAAATACCCCCACGTGACCCTCAAGCTCATGCTGGCTTGAAATACAGCCGTATGACAAAATGGCTGACTGATCAAACTTTACAAGAACTACTGTAAAAAAATGTTTCTACAGAAATGTTCTCTTTTCGAAATCAGAGGTTCATACCACGGTCAAAAAAAAAAAAAAAACACAAAACTGTAATCCCCAGGGGACTTTACTTTAACTATTATTGTTTGCCTATTTGAAAAGTTAGTTTAAAAAACAATGGCCAACCAAAAGAAATGGAAAAAAAAAAAAAAAACACTAATCACACCAAACAAAAAGAAAAAAAAAGACAAACGTTTAGGAATACTTGGAATAACAAACTACGTCGCTTTAAACAAGGAAATGGGAAATGAGAAATGTCTCTGATGATAATAAGAATATTTAGTAAGTGATTTCTATGTACAAGCATTGCTCTAAGCATTTTACATGGACCATCTCATTTAGCTTTCACAATATCCCTATGAAGTAGATGCTAATATCCCACCACACGTGAGGAAACCAAAAACAAAGAGTTTATGGTATGTCCTTTGAAAAAGAAGACATGATTTTCACTGTTACCTCAGGCCATGTTTTAAATGAACAGTTGTATTCAAGCACAGTGTCCGATTACACATTCCGTGTTACTCCAGGTCGGAAGACATCACAACTTGTCAAATTGTGTACAAATCCTGTGTGACCAAGGCAGCACGGATTACTCTTTCAGAAAACCAGCGCTGTAGAAGCCTGTTCTATAATACAGTCAAGTCATTCCCTTAAAATGTGATGCCATGCTGTCAAGAGTTCAAGAGAGCTTGAGAAAATTCAGTTAGCCCGTAAAGTCAGTTTTAGCCCAATCTCCCAACACCCTGTTACAAAAGGGCTCCTCTGTACAACATCCAACAATAAGGATCAATGGGCATTAAGTTAAGATGAGTAAGAGTCTGAAAGAGGGTGAGAGAGCAGGCAGCTGGCTGAGGTTTTTCCTTCAACCAAGACTGAATATTTCATCTTCCTCACGCAAGTGAAACGGCTGGTCCACACCTAATTAAACTGCACAAGCGATTGTGCTGTGCTACCTGTAAAGAATGACAGACAGATGGCCTCACCAGTAGTAAGCCACAGAAATCGATAGCTGACATTTACTCGATGAAATACAAATTGAGATTAGCTAGCTTCACTTTTTATTCAGAAAATTCATGTCTGTAATCAATGCCTGTGCATGTGTAGACTATGGAAATTGGTTTAAATTGATTTGTTTCTTCCTTAGCTAATTACGGTGTACAAGCAAATGAACAATCAATTGCTAACTCTGCCTCTACTGTATACATTTCAATGAGCAAAACAAGTCTGTCAAAGATGGATATTATTATGGTCTTTTCAAAGAGAAGCTACTAAGCATTCCACATACACTGTAATACATCAGCTATTTAATGATAATTTAAAAGACTGTCTTATTTGTTGAACAAATATAAAACTTCCCCTGCTGTTATTAGTAAAGCTTATAGAAAGTTCTCAATTGATCAAGCACCTGCTTAGAAAAATAGAGCTTATCAGAGTATCTAGCACATAGAGAGTTCTCAGTCAATATTAGCTGTTAATGAGGTAGTGGGTGTTGCACAATGGAGAACAGTGGACTCAGAAAACCTAAGGTTTAAATCCTAAATCCATCACCCTTTGACGCAACAATTCTATTTCTGGTTAGAAGGCCTTATTTCTGTTGAAATAAGGGTTTCTGTCTACCCCCAAAAAACGTGTAATTTAATTCACTATTCACAAAAGCTAAAAACTTGGAATCACCCTAATGTTCATCAATGGTAGAATGGATAACTAAATTGTGGCAAGTTCACAAATGAAATACCATGCGGCAGCGAGAAAGAACGAACTCCTAGAACACACAGCACGGATGTGCGTACGAAAGCTCATGGACATAAGGCTGAGTTGGGCACCGAAGAGGACATACTGCATGATTCTGTTTCTATGAAGTTCAAGAACAAGGAAAATTCACAGATGGTGAAAGAGTTTGAATAGTGGTTACTTTGAGAAGAGTCATTGCCTGGCAAGATGCACGAAGGAGCCTTCAGGGGAGCCGGAAATGTTCCATTGATCCCAGTAGTGGTCACATAAGTATGTGCATACATAATGTCATCCAGCTGTCAACCTAAAATTCATGCACTTTAATGTTACATCACAATTCTTTCACTTACCGTATGACCTCAGACAAATTATCCTCTCTAAACCTCCATTTCCTCATCTCTGAAATGGGGATAATAATATCACTATTTCCCAGGATGGTTATGAGGTATAAGTACAATAATTCACATAGAGCACTTACCAAAGAGCTTTGTATGCAGTAAGTATTTGATTCATGTTTCCAATTACTGTCTGTCACTGAGAATGCCGTCATAAAAGTCAGGAAAACTGCTTGAGGAATCATAATTAAGGTAGAAGCGACCATTCCAAAACCATGTGAACCTGGTTTTAAGAAAAAACAAATCCATCTAATCCTACGTTTATAAACTTGAATCAAAGTTTTAGGTTCTTGGCTTCTAGAAACAACGTTTCACACAGAATGCACTTCCATAACAAATCACTCTAATGAAGTTGAAGTATTATTCAACATAACCCAAAAGGTAAGTGTATTTTATTTGAAAGGCGTGTCTCAGGTAAAGCTAGGTATGTTCTCGTTAGCTGCAGTTTCTCTGGGGCCTAGACCCCCCCATTCTGGAAATCTGATACTTGGAATAGCACACTGATTCTAAAGACCCTACTGGACTTGCAAACCAGTATAATGTAATGTATAACTAAATTGTTATACATTTCTATAGCAGTGATTTTCTATGGGAGGCCCGTGACAAGAGGAGTTTAGAGTACTTGGTAGCTTCTTGCCTGACCATAGCTAAAAAATGAATTACTGGTCTTAAAAACTGCTGCATTATTTCTTGGGAGAGCTGAGGAGTATGAGTGGCTTGGTTTTATCACGAATATTGCTGCAAAATCCCTAAGGTTATAGGACTGGACATGAGGACTATAAACTTGAGGTGCTAGCTAGAATGGCACAGGAGCCTTCAGAAAATCCCCAGGCATACGGGAAACCTTGTACTATTGGGAATTCTTGTCTTTAGACATTTTTCAAATATTTTCTAATAAATAATATAATGTGTCAATCCATTTTGAAATATTGATATGAACCAATAAAAGACTGTCGCTGACCAGGGAAGTGTGAGCATGGAGAAAAGAGAACACGCAGTCTCCCGTATGTGTGCTAAGCAAGCATTGTGGGTCACTGGCTGCCTTCAACACCCCCAGCCCATGGAGGTGATCCTCTGGCCTGCTTCTTCTTCCACATCAGTGCTGTTCGGTAGAATAGTGATGATGGAATGTTTTATAGCTGCTCTGTCCCATACCGTAGCCACTAGCCATGTGTGGTATTCAGCAACTGAAATGTGGCTAATGTGACCAAGGAACTGAATTTGTCATTGCATGGAGTTTTCATTCATTTAAATTTAAGCAGCCGCATGTGGCTAGTGGTTATTGTATTGGGAATACAGTTCATGCCCATCGGATCTTGACGGACCCAGACTCTTCCACTTGGGGAGACATTAGTGTCCTGTCCTTGCAGACTCAATTCTTCCCACAGTCTGAGCCAATCTTAAAGAAAAGAAGACACAATCCGGCTGTTTCCATTCCATCACCCAGCTTGGCTGCCCCTCCAATCTGGTCAGTCACTCATGAGGCCCAGCTGCTCAGGTAGCCTGCGTGTCACTGCATTTTGGGTCCAATCCTTCCTTCTGCCCCCCGTCTCCTGTCCCAGTCCTGCTGGGGATAGTAACCCAGGTGGCTGAGGCCTGAAGACCCTCTCTACTCCTCCCAGTGCTGCTCCCTGCAGCTCCACCTCTGAGTGAGCTACTGTGATGAATGGGTTGAATGCCCAGGAGCACGACATGACCAGCCACCTGCATTTGATTTTCACACACTATCAGAATCTGTCACTGTTCTGCCCATTAAGCACTCACCAACCACCTCTGATTCAGGCTAGAGAAATTATTCGGGTTCCCCACCCCAGTGCTGCCTGAACTTTCTCCTTCACCCCAATGCTGCTTCTTCTTTCTCCCCATCGGGTCTGTGGTTACGGCTGGGGTCCAGATTCTTAATCCAGCCTAAAGTCATTCCAAGTTAAATTGTATTCCCAGTAGAATTGCAAATACTCAAACATCAACGTACAGCTAGACTGAAGATTTCATTTAAATCCACAAATGATCTTAGAATATAAAATATACGTTCACTTATTATATCTGGGTCTTATATCTAAGACTTTTTGGCAAAATATCCTGGATTATATAAAAGCGTCACGTGCTCTGACATCGACTGTTCACATAATTTAGGGCAATGTCTATCAAAAGTAGGAGGCTCGTGTATGCAACTTGGCTTATAAATACTTGACAGAAACATAAATGTGTATATTCCCAAAATATAACTGTCTATATGAGTTGCAGCATTTCAGGGTGAAGTGGCGATTTCTGAAGTATGTGAAGGTGATCCATCCACTGAAGGGTGATTTAATTCATCATTCTATCTGAGGATAGGGGGAGGCGACAGGGCTGGCCTGCAGGTTTGAACTCTGCCATACACACTTTGCAACCCTTCACTTTGGGATTCACAGGCTCAAAAATAACCTCTTTTGAGTTCTGAGTAGACTGGTTGGAAATTCATATTTCTCAGCTGGGGAATGTGAGGGTAAAAATACTTGAAGAAAGTGCAATCCCATGGCTATTTTCATGAGGTGATGAAAGTCCTGTTGCTTTGAGATTCCTCGATGAATCTTTCAGGATCCCTAAATGTTTTTCACTCCGAATGATCGGAAGCAACTTGGAAATAAAATGGAGTCGTGTGAAATATTTAAAAAGTCAGAATGCTATTTGGCAATATGCTTCAAAATGCAAACAATATTCAGTTGTTCAGGGACTAGTTTTTTAGTCGTTTATGCATTTATTTTTCTTCCTTTGGATCTTCTGTCAATGACTTGTACCTCCACCTGCTGGTACACTGATGAAATGAAATGGAAATAAAATTCAAGCAGCTAAATTAAATAGTTTGCTGGAATTTCTAATATAGCTTTGGTGGGAGGAATGGTAAAAATTACAATCTAAACTGAAGTGTCTCAATAGGTGTTGGTGAGGATGTGGAGGAAGGGGAATCCTCTTGCACTGTTGGTGGGAATGCAAACTGGTGCAGCCACTCTGGAAAACAGTATGGAGGTTCCTCAGAAAGTTAAAAATAGAACTAACCTATGATCCAGCAATTGCACTACTAGGTATTTATCCAAAGGGTACAAAAGTACTGATTTGAAGGGATACATGCACCCTGATGTTTATAGCAGCACTATCAACAATAGCCAAATTATGGAAAAAGCCCAAATGTCCATCTACTGATGAATGGATAAAGAATATGTGGCATATGTATATACATATATATGCGCGCACACACACACACACACACACACACACACACACAATGAATGGAATATTACTCAGCCATCAAAAAGAAAACTATAGCCATTTGCAATGACATGGATGAAGCTAGAGTGTATTATGCTAAGTGAAATACGTCAAAGAAAGACAAATATTTGATTTCACTCATATGTGGAATTTAAGAAACAAAACAGATGAACCTAGGAAGAATAAAAGTAAGAGAGAGGCAAATCATAAAGCACACTCTCAACCATAGAGAACAAACTGAGGGTTGCTGGAGGGAGTTGGGGGTGAGATGGGTTAAATGGGTGATGCGTGTTTAGGAGGGCACTTGTGGGGCTCCTCGGGTGGCTCACTGCTTGAGTATCCGGCTTCAGCTCAGGTCTTGATCTCATGGCTTGTGAGTTCTATCCCCACATGGGGCTCTCTGCTGTCAGCACAGAGCCTGATTCAGACCCTTTCTCCTGCTCGCTCTCTCTCTCTCTCTCTGCCCCTCCCCAGCTCACTCTCTCTATCTCTCAAAAATAAACATTAAAAAAAAAAAGGAGGGCACCTGTAATGTGGTGTTGTATGTAAATGATGAATCACTAAATCCTACACGTGAAACTAATATTATACCACATGTTAACTAACCAGAATTTAAATAAAAACTTGTAGGAAAATAAATAAATATATAAAATTAATTTCTGAAGAATATCAGCGTATTTATTAATCCATTTATTCTCTGCATTAACTATTAAGAATGAGATGAAAAATTAATAAAAATAACTTCACTAAATGTCTTAACCCAAGCTATCAACATCTAATTCAATTATCTTGCCATCACCCATGTGTCACCCTTTCAATAATCCCACTAAACGTTTTACAAGAAAATGCAGCAGAGAGCTAGAGTATAAACCAAGCCATAAATCAGAACATCTCACTTAAAGCCAAAGACAGAAACATCCCAAGGAATGTAAATCAGTCCTAAATCTTTAGAAGACCCATAAAGTAAGTATTTAAAAACCCACTGAAAATACACTACAGCAGAACATTAAAAGCATGAACTCTGGAGCCAGACTCCCAGAATGGAAAACCCACCTCTGCCCTTACAGCTGGGTGGTTTTGATCAAAATACTCTAACAACTCTACACCTCAGTTTCCCCCTATGCAAAATGAGCTTAAGTGAGGGTACCTGCTTAAAAGCATTATTATGAGGATTAAGTGGGTTAATATTTATGGAGCACCTAGCACAGTTCTTGGCACATAGTAAGTGTTGTGTAACTGTTTAATAAATAAGTAAATAAAACATTGCTGTTGAGTATAAGAAGAAATGTGGGGGGCGCCTGGGTGGCTCAGTCGGTTGAGCATCCGACTTCAGCTCAGGTCACGATCTCGCAGTCCGTGAGTTCGAGCCCTGCGTCAGGCTCTGGGCTGATGGCCCAGAGCCTGGAGCCTGCTTCCGATTCTGTGTCTCCCTCTCTCTCTGCCCTTCCCCCGTTCATGCTCTGTCTCTCTCTGTCTCAAAAATAAATAAACGTTAAAAAAAAAAAAAAAGAAATGTGGTTGTTATTACCAAGTGACTAGACCCTCCCACATTGAATGCATTGCTTCAATCACCTTATGGTTGGCCACAGCAGCACCTGGAGCTCCCAAGGGACTCAGAGAGCCTGCCTACTACTACGAGGAGGGAACTGTGTTATGGAAAGAATAAGCTGGTAATTCTCTAAACAGAGAATAAACACTAGGAGCTCCAGGAATTTGATCTTTGTTTGAAAAGGACGATTTAACATTAAATGATCCGAAAAGATAAACTTGCTATAAAACCTTCAAGCTTTGAGATGACACTAAAATGTTCTAGAAAGGAAAGCAACACAATGGAACTTCTAAAAAAACACCAGCAGTTTTATCCTAGTCTAAAATGCAATATGATCATGAGAAATGGTCATACAGTTGCAACGTATAAGCAAGTTAGACTATACCTTTCATTCATTCATTCGTTCATTCACTCATTCATTTTTTAAGTACATATTTGAGGTTTGATGATTCAACATGGAATACAGAACAAATAATAAACAAATACATAAAGTAATGTCAGGCAGTGATAAATGGCATGAAGGAAAATAAAGCAGGGTGGAGAGTGACAGCCGGGGGAGACAGCTTGAGGTATGGAAAATCTCTTTGAGAAAATAGACACTTGAACACAGGCATAAATGAAGGAAGGATGCAAACAATATGGATATCTTGAGAAAGAGCATACCAAGCAGAAGGAATCGCAAGACCCTGAGGTCTGAGATGAAATATGTTTGGTTTGTTCAAGAACGAATCAAGAGACCCAACATAATGACCCAAATTATCAAGCGGAAGAGTAATAAATCATTTGGAAGAAGCAACCAGGGGCCAGATAATACAAGACTTTATGGGCCACGTGTGGCTTATTTACAAATATGGCCCCAAAATTCTTTAATAACTTTTCAGTGTAGAGATGGGGGACTCTTCCCTTTCCCTTTGAATCTGGGTGGGTTTAAGACTGCTTGGACCGGTAGAACATAAATGACAATGTCATTTCAGAGACTGAGTTATAAAAGATGATGTGACTTCTATCTTATTTGGAGGAACATTCATGCTTGCCTATGGCTGCCATGGTGTCAGAAAATCGAACCACATGTAAAGAGCACATGTAGCCCCTCTTCCCACGCCCAAGTAAGCAATCTTAGACCCTGAATAATCCTAATCCACATGCCAGACATGTGTCTAAACCTTGAGATGTCCAAAATGATCCACTGAATCCATGAGCATAATAAAATTGTTGTTTCGAACTGCTACATTTTGAGTTACATTTTGTTACACAACAGTAGTAATTGGGATGCCATGATAAGAATTTTTGGCTTTCATTTTAAGTGAGAAATCTTTGGAGAGTTCAATTATGTGATATGATTTGGAAAACAGACTGCAGGAGGGCAAGCATGGAAACACAGTCCAGTTTGGATCTATCCAGGCAAGAGATGATCGTGCCTGGGGAGGATAGCAGCAAAGAAGGTGGTGAGAAGAGCCCAGATTGGTAATATATTTTCGAAGTAAATCTAATCAGATTTGCTGATGGACTGGAAATTGAGTGGGAGAAGACACAAATCAAGAATGACACAAGGACTTTGGCCAGGGCAAGAAATTAAGTGAACAGAGTTGTCATTTACTGAGGCACACACGTTAGAGAAAGAACAAATTTGTAGAACAGAAATCAAGACTTCAGTTTTGAACATGTAGCATGTCTACCAGTTACCCAAATGGAGACATTGAGTAAGCAACTGGGAATATTAGTTTGGAGCTCTGGAGAGAGGCTGGTTCTATGGTTCTGTATTCAACTCTAAGGGTCTCGTTTTAGGAAAGATATTTACACACCAGAGAACATTCAGAAGGGGACCAGGATGTAGATGCGTCTAGAAGTCATCTTGTTAAAAAAAAAAAAAAAATGTTGAAGGAACCAAACATAGGGCGAAAATATCCATAACGTGAAGAAATATACGAATCAGGAGGACATACCATTAGGACGCATCTTTGAGAGTAAGGTATCTGCTTTGAAGGACTAAAAGATCTAGTGCTCACTTCCACGGAAACTAACACCAAGTCCATAATCAACTTTCCCCCATAGAACTAGACACCATTAGAGAGATTTTGACCTAAAACGAAATTCCCAGACATGACAGGAGCTAGACTGAATAGCATGATGTTGTGTGGGTGCAAGATTCTACAAACAAAGCATGGCCAAAGAAAACCACAAAGTCATATGTTCCCAGCAAATGGCATCCTGACCTATAAAAAAAATTTACCTATTCATATGCTATCCACTTCTGAAATCCCCATGTATGGGAAGTTCTCCTTAGTGCTGTGGTACAAAATTATTTTAGTATTGCTAACCAAAATATTCTGATTTTTTGTGTTTTAATAGTTTGCATTAATAGAGGCCACTTAAATAGGATGATTAAGAGGAAGAAATCTATAGCTGGAATCCTGGGCTGAGACCTTACTTCCAACACTGGGGCAAGTCCCTACCCTACTGGATTTATTATGGGGAATAAATAAGTCAGTTAGCGTAAAGTATTCAAAATACATAGAATCAGCTAAATAAGAAGCATTCAGAAAAAAAAAAATTGTTAGCTCTGTTCAGTAGCACTCGGCATACCCCCTCTATGACTGCACAGTCCGGACCACTTCTCTGTTTGTTTTTAATTCATTCAGGCATCCAGAATTATCAGGGCTTTGTGAGGAAGAGCTTCAAAGTCACAGGTTTGAACTTACCCTCTCGCTTTGCAATCACTGGAAAAGACGCTTTCTTGAAGCCCGCTCTATACTGATGTCAGAACTGCTGTCATTCGATTCACTGTCTCCTCTTCCGCTATCTTTCTCACTAAATTCATCTGGATTTGAATGTGTACTGGGAGTGAAAAGGACAGATTCACTCTGTTATCCATAAACATGTACAAAACGTCAAACACGTCGCTTAGACAGAGCCGTATGTACTCTGAAATTACCTTAAACTCGCAGCAGATTTACCCTCTCCACACAGGGATGGGGAATGGAAAGGACCTGAGCCTGAACCCTATTTAAAAAGAGGGGTGAGAGCAGCAGTTAATTTTTCACGCTCAGATATCAAAGCTGCCAGACAGGGCACAATATCCCTCCTCTGGAGTGCTTCAGAAAGATAGCATTTAAACCCTGAGGGACGAAGATGTTCCAACTGGACCCAGACGGAAGTTACCAGGGGCAAAAACAGCACAAAGAGACGTGGGCCTCCTCGAAACATGACCACCATGCCTCCTTCTGCCTTCATCTGTGAAGAAATTTTCCTCTCAAATAAAAAATAAAAAGTCCGGAAAACTCAGTCCTTTGAAGTCCCAGACCAGATCAGGCTCTGAATTTTCCTAACGTATGGGCAGGAAAATCGACCAACCGTTCATGAGGGGCCCTAAAACTGCTGGGGTGCTTTACCAGGGCCCACAGGATCCCGCTCCTCTTTCGAAGGGAGGAGCACAAGAACACCCCACTGCCCCCAGACCGGGAAATCTCCGCAGCCTCGCCCTCCTGGGCCTCTGCGTAAACAGAAAGGGCCAGTGTCTTCCCGAAGAACCTCAACTCAAAGCCCCCAGAGTCAGCCCCCGATGCTCTGCGACTTGGACCAGCCTGGCCACTCCTCGCGTGGTACCTGCTCAAGCTATGCCCACAAAGCTTCTTCTTCCGCGTCCTGGCCTCGCCTTGGCTGGAACAAGTCTCGATGGCAATGGCCACCAGCAGAAGGCCACAGCCGCTAGCCAAAACACCTGCCAAGACAACCAGGAAGCCAGGCTGTCGCCCTACTCTCTGCGCTGTGCGACTCCAGGGCGTCCCTACCCTCCCTCTTTTGGCGGCGGCGAAGGCGGCACCAGCATCACTTCTCCGCGAGGTGGCGCCAAATCCGCGGGCACTAGGAGCAAAGTGGCGGTGCGCGATAAAGGCCCACTGGCCTCGGTCCCGCACCATGACGACCGCCGTCAGCTGGTTGGTGGGCTGTGGGGACAAGCGGCGCTGAAAAGACAGCTCACCCGTGAGCGGGTGCGGCGCTAGCGCCGCGGGGCCGCCGCCGCTACGATGGAAATTAGCTCTGTGTTGGGGCCTTCGTCTGCATTTGGGTCACCAGGTAGCCCAGCCGCGCGCCCTGAAGCAGAGGCAGCTGGGCTGAGCCATTGAAGAGTGGCAGTGTGACCAGCCGTTCTGGCAGTGTGACCAGTGAGTGCCCGTTCTGGTCCTCCACATGCAGGCACACCACGGCCCAGCCCCAGAGCTGCATAGAGCCGCCGTCGAGAGCTTCCAGCCCCAGCTGCAGCTCAGCCAGTTACTTGCGACCAGAGCACCGTTGTTCACACAGCTTCCCAGTAATAGGGTCCACAGAGCTGTAGGGGGACACGGCGTCCTGGGCGCGACCCTCTTCGGCCTCCAGCAGTCGGCAGGTGACCTGGCCTTCGCGGCCCAAATAGGCGCCAGGCGGGTTGTCCTCCCTCACTGACACGTCTTAGACCGGTCGCGTGAAGAGTGGCGCTTTGTCGTTCTCGTCGCTCACGCGCACCGTGTAGGGCCGCACGGTGCGTAGAGGGGGCGCGCCTCTGTCCTCGGCCACCAGCGTCAGGTTGTACTCAGCGATGCGCTCGCGGTCCAGGGACGCCGCGGTCACCACCAGGTAGCTGCCCGCGTAGGCCGGCTGCAGCCGGAAATGCTCGTGCCCGTAGAGGGCGCAGCGCACCTGCCCATTGGCGCCCGAGTCTCTGTCCGAGGTGCTGACCAGCGCCACCAGGCTCTCGCGCGCCGCCCCCTCTGGCACCAGCGAGATGGCGCCGGCCTCCGGCGCTCCTGGTCCGGTCGGCGAGGTCGCGTCCGCACCCCCGAGAGCGGCGGCGGCGGCGGCGAAGGGGGAGGCGGCAGGCGCGCCCGGGGCAGCCAGCGGGGTGATGGTGATGTCCGGAGCGTTGTCATTGACGTCGCGGATGCGCACGATGACTTTGCAGGTGGAGGCCCGAGGCCCGGGACCGCGGTCCTGGGCCCGCACGTCTAGCTCATAGGTGTCCTGGCGCTCGTAGTCCACGGGTCCTGCCAGGGTGAGGCGGCCCGAGCGCGGGTCCAGGCGGAAGAGGCGGCGCGCCTCGGGCGGGGTGCGGGCACCGAAGGCAAACACCACGTCGCCGTTGGGGCCCTCGTCGGGGTCGGCTGCGTCCAGGTCCAGCAGCAGGGAGCCCACGGGCGCGTCCTCCGCCAGCTCCACCTCGGCCACGGCGCCCTGCGGGAAGGCCGGGCTGTGGTCGTTGGCGTCCAGCACTCGCACGCTGAGGGCGGCAGTGGCGGAGCGCGGCGGGCGGCCGCCGTCCTGGGCCACTAGCTCCAGGCTGTAGGCGGCCTGGCTCTCGCGGTCCAGCTCCTGCAGCAGCACCAGGTCCGCGCACTGGGCGCCGTCCGCGCGCGTCTGCAGCTCCACGCGGAAGGGGCTGTGAGGCTCGGCCAGGCGCACGCTCTGCAGCCCGTTGGCTCTCACATCCTCGTCCACAGGCACCTCCAGCGGGATGCGCGTGCCCACAGCCGCGCCCTCGGACACCTCCACGGGGATCTGGGCCCGGGGAAAGCGCGGCGCGTGATCGTTGATGTCCCTCACCTCCACCTCCACGTGTATCAGCCGGAACTGCTCCTGCGAGAAGCTGACCACGTCGAAGGCCAGCACGCACTGTGGTGCCTGGCCGCACAGCCGCTCGCGGTCCAGGCCTGAGTCCCCGACGGTCAGCTGCCCGTCGCCCTCGCGTACTCGGAGCAGCGAGCTGTTGAACTTCATGAAACAGAACTGGCTTGGCACTTCGAGCTGGGAATTAAACAAGCCATGGTCAGACAGACCACCGATGTCAGTACCGTGGTCCCCTTTTCCTCATAGGTGCGGAAAGTTGACAGTTGCAGTGCAAAACCCAGACACCAGCTGCAGCCACAGAACCAGCAAGGATTCCAGTCAGGCCCAGCATTAAGTGTCAGCGGGAAATCGGAGCTTCCAATGAGACGTCATTGTCCCTTAAAGAGAAAAAAGCCAATCAGAAGTTCCCGCTGAGACTTCCAGTCCCACAAGCCCTCTCCTGCAGGCAGTCAGGAGACACTTGCCCTCCTAAATACATCTGATCGCTAAACCCTCTCTGCTGTGTCATCACTTTTCTGTGCTCCAGGCCTAAGCTTGCCTCTTCTGAACCTTACTGGGGAGGTTACATAGAGAAGAATGTGCAAACAAGCATCCATCCTTCTGGGCCAGTCTGTAGAGTCTCCGGGCCGTGGGTCACGTGGTTCCCTAAAAGAGCTGGCAGAAGGGCCTGGAAAACTGAACTGTGGCCAGGGAAGTGCAGGGGATCAAGAGTCCTACAGATGTTTGCACTGTAAGAATGCACACGCTTGCTTTTCCAGTGTGAGTGATTTCCACTTTGATGGCAGGAGCAGGGAATCTGCAGCCTCTGTATCCCTTCTAAACACATTTACATATTCCTCAGATGGAGACACAATTACTCTTCTCTACCATTTTTAAACCAACGCCTGTATGCATCTTTTGCCACTCACAGTTATCCATCTACGTGGGGTTATCAATTCCTGTATTGAAAGATTCTGGGGGAACAGCTTCTCCAGGGTCAGGCAACGTCTAATCAGGGAAGAACTGTTTTCCGAAGTAATCGTTTCTAAATAGCTTTTCTGTAGCAAAGAAACCATTAATGATGAGATTTCAGCCCCTTCATCTCCTTTTATGTCAGTAATTACTTATATGTGAGGAATCAGTGTCAGTCAGGGAGGTTTGTCAGCCACAAACCACTGTAAGGGATAGTTAAGGGTAGGAAAAAGATTTAGGGAAATAGATCGCAGTCAGTCTTGTTAGAAAATTGCTAGAGACCAATTATTTCTAAAAAGCCCTTGGCTGAAGAAAACCATGGGTGGCCTGATAGGCTGAAGGCTAAAGAAACATTAAACCATCTGTCTAAAGCACAGTAAATAGTCTTGTGTTGAGTTCTCTTTATGTGTGAAATGTTCTAAATGCCAAACGGTCCACATGTTAATGATGACATTCTTCCTCATGCCATGGAGTCATCATCAGTGCAGTGTTCTTTAACCAGTCATCTTGAATAAAATCAGGGAACAGACTGAGTTATTAATATGCCCCGGCTATTCTTGGCTCCTACATGATCTGTAATGTTATTGTTTCCTGCAGGGACATGTCAGTAAATGACTATTTTTTTTCTTTCACTCTTAGGAGAAGGTTGCGTCTATTTTAGTGCCAGGATCTACGAATCCAGTTCTGAAACTGAGCCACCTTTGATGAGATAATTAATTTGCAGGAATTTTAATTTAGTGGAACATTTGGCAATGACTCTAATTATAAGTACCGATAACCCGATGTCGGAGAAGTTTGCAGTAGGAAGCATGAATTGATTTGGGTTGGGTACTCTGAGATCCTAAAAAGAGAAAGTACTTCATCTTGTTTACTGTAGAGTTTTAATTTTGCCTGATGAGGCATCAGTCTGAGGAAGGGAGCGACTCTACTATAGTTTAGCTGGACCAGATTCTTGTTAAGCCAGTATCCTCACGGGCATAGAATCAGTTAGCTTTCTTTCTTGGCAGTGAGTATCCTGAAGAAGGGCCTGGTTATTCAGCCTCTGGATCTGAAGGAAAACAAGAGAATCTGACCCTCCATCCAGCTTCTTAATTCATACATTCCCCTTAACTGAAGCTTGAAACCTGATTTAGCTGATGCCGTTTAAAAGGCACATGCTTCCATACACATTAGCCAGGAGAGGGACCCATTTAACCACAGTCTGAGTCTCATTTCTTCCTCGTCTCCCTCATCTCCAGCAATCTCTGCCAGGCTTGGCCTCTGCCAGTCTTCAGCATTATTGTCGCCATTCATGATGAGCGAAAACTGCTCAGCATATTGAAAATGAATAGTCATGACTCTATCCACAGAACATCAAAAGATCCGGATAAAATATGAAAAAGGCAAGCAATCAAACACATTACCTCCACAATGCTAAGCATCTGGATACTTATGTTTGGAAACATCCAGCTATGATGTTTAAATGCTCGATTGCATTTTCCCCCGCGTTTCCTCCAGCTGTTTGGCAACAAGTAGACCATCTACGATAAGGAATATGCTATATTGTTAGTGATTCATTATTAACATTAGCATTGTTTTCCTAGTAAACAACCACCTTATTAAAACACTGCTTTATGAATGAAGGACAGCTGGAGTTTCAGGAAAGAGACATTTTCTGAGGCGAAAATCAGTTCTGTGCCAGTAGAATGACAAGCCACATAATATAGAAACTGTATGATCTGCCCCCCCCCCCCCCAGGGATGTGTCATCAGGAAGCTGTGTTTACAGCCCTGAGCTGCGGGTGCTCTCATGTTCCATTCTGTTGGCTCTGTTAGATAAAAGTCTGTCTCAATATTAAAAGCATTGTGGCAGAAATTTGGTTTATGTTGCTTGTTTTCCCATTTGCCAGCATCTTGCCAAACCGTAAGTCCATAAAATGTAGCTCTGATCTCTGTCGGAGTCAAACATGAAGCAAAACAAACAATGGGAGCAGAGGACTACCACCACCCCGGGATGACCAAAATGTGGATAAAGCAGCAATTTGGTTCTCTTGCTCAGTTTGGTTTTAAAGGGGGTGTCGTGGCAGCATTTTGGTAAACTCCCTACAGTTTACTTTTGTTTCTAAAACAAAAGCACCAGATACATTAGCATCTGCCACCCCCCCCCCAAAATGCCAGGAAACCAGATCTAGAAAATAGCATTTGCGTTTTAATCATTTCAAGGGAATATTTTGTTTTGCTGAGCACATAACACCAGAGTGTCCCTTTACACAAAAGCACACTGTACATAAACAAATTTTCATCGTAAACATGGGGAAAAATCGGTCTCTTAATTCAGAATAGTGTCTGTGCCTTTGCATATTTCCTCTTTCCTATTATGTGAAACTAATGACATATGTTGGAGGGCGCGGGAATGAGCTATAGGAAAATCCCTAATGTGCAGATTTCACTAGACCATGGTGTCCATGCATCAGAATAAGCATCAACTTTCACAGGACCTTGAACTAATACTTTCCTGGCCCAGAAACCGTTTTTGTGCCATTTAGAACAAATCACTCTACATAGTATACTGAGACCCATTTTCATTTCTCAACTGAACAAACATCTTATAGGCGAATGAGCAAAATATTATCGCATGCAATGTTGCTGTCTTCAAGGAGTTAAGTTCCAGAAATTGAAGCTATGAAGACTGTTTGAAAGAAAACAAATTTACCTAACAGCTGGATGTGTTTTCTTTTTAAAAATCATACCTTGAAAAAACTAAAGTTAATCTTTAGGAGTATGAGCCCCCAAAACAGAGAAATTGTTTTACATCATCACATAAGAAGTACCATTATCTCATTCCTATTACTCCATTGTGTAATCAATGTGTTAGTATGTCTTCACTGTGTAGTCATTTATAAGAAAACTTATCAGCAAATTGCTGGCCCTTTTTGTGAAATGATTTCAGGGAAAATAATTCAGCCCTAAAGTCAGCCAAAATACTGTCTACAAGCATCGCATAGAAACAAATGATGTTTTATCAACTCTTTAAGTGCTTTAACCTAGAGAAAATCAGAGAGAACGATGATAGAGTATCAATACTAATCACAAATTCCCCTGTACATAAAACAAGGATTTAAATGATACAATCTTCTCTTAGAAAATTTTCCCATAGGATTATTATGTTAATAAACATATCGTCAAAACCATATAATCTTAAAATACCACGTAAGACTAGTTTTTAAATTGCTGATTTTATTATTCTAGCTGCATGAAGGACAGTAAATCAATGCATAATTAAAAATACCTTACCTTTTTGTTTCAGGGATGTCTCAAACCCCAAGTGAGCCAACGAAATTGACTTTGGTGCTTGACTTCAGTCATTGGCTCAAGGATCATAGTTTGTATTCTCGTCACACTGTAGAGAGAAAACCTGCCCCCCATCCAGAGATTGTAGCAAAGCAAGAAGAGAATAAAAGAATAAAGATCGAGAAGAAACTTTTTATCTGTGCCTTATTTTATCTTCCTCTCTCTCCCTCTTAGCTGAACCTCTCTGTCCCTACTCTACACAGACGCTCAGGCTCACAGTAGTCAAAGCACTTTCGGGGCCTTTACCAACAGATATTGGATCAAATATTGGTAATACGATAAAGCTCACAGCTTTGTAGAAGAATATAATGAAACATTTAAAAATTAAACCATCAGAGTTCAGAGAAGGTCACAAGTGCCAAATGACAAAGAGAAAGTTGTATCAAGCGCAAACAAGAAACGATCTCAAGAGTTTCCGGGTACAATCACAAGCAGCCAGAACTGCCAAAGACACACAAACCCTGGGAGTGATGTGAACAAATTGTGGAGAAGGACAGGCACAGAGCCTGTTACAGAGACCTAGTAGACTAGTTCGTTGGAGTAGATGTTTTGAGGACACTATGAAGATACTATGGGCAATGGCCATTGTGTGTGTTTTTCCCTTTTCCAGATGGGTTTTTTAAAATTTTTTTAATTGCAGCTCTTTGTCATTAGATGTGTCAGGGGATGTCAAGTGTATCAGATGGGTTGTCAGATCATGAGCCGTTATACCCAGCCCTGACTGGGAGAAGTGCACATCTTTCCAAGATCCTATACCAGTCTTTCAGCTTCCCCATGGGACCTGATTAAGTCACCAACTGGTGGAAACAAAAGAATGTCCTACTTAACAGGGCCCAACATGCAGGAACAGAAAGTTTGATTCATTTATCTTTCGCCTTTTCCCTCCAGCTCACCCTCCCTGATAAATGCAGTCACCCCAACATGAAACGTCTTGCATCCAGCTGCACCTATCCGTCCCTTGTCCTTTGTCTCTCAACCAACCACTGGATATCTTTGTTGACTCATTTTGTCTCTGTAACACTGCTGTCAGCCTGCAGCTGAAGATTCCATCAGTCGACTCAGCCCCTCCTTCCAAAATCCTCTTCCCTTCTGCTTTTAATCCAAGGCAGACAAGGCTCCCCCTCGTTCCTGAGAATTCACCTCTTATCTGTTTCTCTGGTTCCTGGCTGCTTTATCTATTTCCCTGATTCAGGACAGCTGACAGCTTTACAAAATAGCTTCTGTCTCTCCCAGAAACCTCATCAAAGGAGGCTGGAGGAGGGATATGAGGTCCCTTCTCAGCCTGAGAGCAGAGTGCCTGACCAATGCAAAATACAGCAGGACAATACTTCATCTGCTCGCCCCATCTATTCCTGAAGGACAACGTGCTGTACGCTTTTAAATCTCCCAGGTCAATTTAACCATCCAACCCTTCACAGTGAATGGGCAATGGCTATAGAATTCTCAAGTGTTCCTGCTTGACTTCAGGATTTACTCCATTGTCTTTTTTTTTTTTTTTTTGGAGGAGGGGTGCTCAGTACTCTTGTATTACTTTATTTTTTTTCATTTTTTTAATTTTTAAATTTTATTTAAATCCAAGTTAGTTAACATACAGTGTATTAATGATCTCAGTAGAATTGAGTGATTCATGATTTACATATAACACCCAGTGCTCATCCCAAAAAGTACCCTCCTTAATGCCCATCACCCGTTTAGCCCATCCCTCCACCCAGTACCCCTCCAGCAACCCTCAGGTTCTTTTCTGTATTTAAGAATCTCTTATGGAAAACCACACCCCATTCTCTTTTAATAACATCCATAAACTTAACACCTATTAGTAATATATTTATTTGGGGGTTCCTGAGTCGGTTGAGCCTCTGACTCTTGGTCTCGGCTCAGGTCATGATCTCACGTTTCGTGCGTTCGAGCCAGCATCAGGCTCTGCACTGGCAGCGCAGAGCCTGCTTGGAAGTCTCTCTCCCTCTCTCTCTGCCCCTCCCCTCCTCTTTCTCAAAGTAAATGTTAAATAATAACAATCGTAATACAATTTGGTAGTGTGAAGGTAAAAGGGAATATACGAAAGAATCACATATGACACAAAAGTTAAGTTCTAAATCTATCACAAAACTTTATATATTTAAAGAGGCTATTAAATAAAAATTATCATTTCCTGATCAAAAATGTTTAGTTATCCCCACTACCTCTAAAACAAGATACAGCTCTTAGACCCTCTGTGAATTCAGCCCTACCTATCTTTCTACCACTCAATATCGTGCACTCCACTGTTTATGCTCCAGTGCAACTAGATAGGAGATTGCCCTGGAACTGTTTTATTTATTCCTACTGCTGTGCTTTGCTCACATTGTTGTTCTCTGTTCCTACAGTGTGGTTCCCTCTGCATGTGCTATTACCATGCTATGCGTTCTTTAAAGCAGTACTTTTAATACATTAATGCGGCTGCAAATCACCTGAGGATCCTGTATGAAAGCAGATTTAGATCTAGGTCTCGGGTAGAACGTGGGATTCTGTACTTCCAACAAGCCATTGATGTAGCTCCATGGCTGCTCTTTGAGAAGCAAGGCTTGAGAGCTTGTTCAAAGGTCAGCTCTTGGGGGAAAGTGCCTTCTCGCTGCCTCAGCTGTAATGTGTCTCTCCACTGCGTGTCTTCCAACACTATAATTAGCTTTCCCCCACTTCTGCCATTCTGCCTTACTACAGAGCTCAACTCCCAAATCAAATTACGATATGGCATAGTGTTTTTTGTAAGCTTGGCTGTGCACTTTCATGTCATAAGAAGGGCCCATCATACGTTTGTAAATAGCAACAGTATCATGCTCAAAGTGGTTGTTTAGTAAATTTGGCTGATTCAGACTAGATTAGATAAGCCAGCGTTGCTGTGGTGTCTCCCTTAAAGGGAACCTTTATGACAGACCCAGACCAGGTATCATAGGCAAACGCCTGGATGCTACATAGAGCAGGGGTTAAGAGTGTGGGCAGATGACTTGGGTGTGAATCCTGGCACCGCCATACCCTAACCATGTGGCTTTGAACAACTCATCTAAACTCTCTAAGTCTCAGTTTTGTTTTTTTGTTGTAAAATAACAGCGATCATACCACTTTGTAGGACTCTTCTAAGGTTTAAGTCAGGGAACAGATGTAAATGAGATGGTGTTTATAAAGCACTAAGCATTGTGCTAATTGCGTTGTAAGTGTTCTATAATAATCACAAATTTTTATTTTTACCTGGAATGACAGTTGTTTTTTAATTGCCATGACAATCCTTTTTCTTTCTTTCTTTCTTTTTAATTTGCATCCAAATTAGCATATAGTGCAACAATGATTTCAGGAGTAGATTCCTTAGTGCCCCTTACCCATTTAGCCCATCCCCTCTCCCACAACCCTTCCAGTAACCCTCAGTGTGTTCTCCATATTTATGAGTCTCTTCTGTTTTGTCCCCCTCCTTGTTTTTATTTTATTTTTGTTTCCCTTCCCTTATGTTCATCTGTTTTGTCTCTTAAAGTCCTCGTATGAGTGAAGTCATATGATATTTGTCTTTCTCTGACGGACTCATTTCACTTAGCATAATACCCTCTGGTTCCATCCAAATAGTTGCAAATAATTGCCATGACAATTCTAAGATAAGTTTTAGATTCCTTTAATCATTTTCTGGCTGTTCTTCAACACCTCTACTGTGACTTGACTACTCTCTTTAACGCTGAATAGCAATCACAAATACAGTCTGTAAGGGTTAATGCCACCGATCACGGTCTCCTTCCTGTATGTTAAAGCTAAGAATATGCCAATTCCAACTCTAGAAATTGACATAAAAGATTACTAAATTGAGCCCATAAGGTTACCACAGCAACCGCTAGATGTCATCTTTAGAATGTCCCTGTGCTTCATATCCTATTTGAGTAAGAGCTATAAAGTATATACATTCACCCATCTACTAAATAATTGGCTTGTGCACAGTTTTAAAGAGTAATCATAACCACTCATGCATCAATATAACAAGATATGCAATGGCAGTACATATTTTAAAATGTACACTGTAAAAGTATAAGACTTCCTCAATATTTAATTTCTATTTCTTTTATTTATGTTATGATATATAGCCTTTTTGTTTAAAATTAGTGAATCACACTTAAACTTGCTTCATTTTCGGAAAAAGAGTGTTTTATTTGGACAGCTGTTCCTCTCTTATAACCAGTGTAATACATGCCCAATGTGAGAAACACAAGAAAACCTCACATTTAAAAAAACCTCTAATGACACTATTCAAACATAACAGCTGGCAACATTTTATATCATGTATTATTATTATTATTATTTATATTTTATATTATACATGTGTATATTTATATATAATATTTTCTATATAGAGAGGGAGATAAAAGATATATGTGCACACAGAAAAACATCTATATATACATGTACACACATGTATATGTACATATACAACAAAAATTATATTTACAAATATTGTTCATATCCTGCTTTTGAATGTAGCCTATTGTTGTGTCTTAGTCTTACATTGTGAAAATTATTTCATGTTAATAGAGTGTTATATGATGTCATTTTAACAATTGCTTGGTATTATACCCTATGTATATATCATAATTTAACCGTTCCTTTGCCGTTGAACATAGCGTTGGTTAGATTAAGCTTGGCTATTTCTAACAGGAAAATGTAAATATAGTGCTTAAACTAAATTGGAGGTTATTTTCTTTCATGCAAATTAAGTGTCAAGGCATGCACGGACATTCCCACAGTACCCAGGCTCCTTCTTGTTATTCTGCCATCCTTAGAGTGTTGCCTTGTGTTCCAAAATGGTTCAGATCTAACCATTACATCCAGAATCCAGTAAGCCAAAGAGAAATGGCCAAAGAACAGAGACTTCTTAGTGAATGTTGACTCACAACACTTCCAATAGCCACAAGTTAGCTACAAGGGATGGCCAATGTATGAATGCTTTACTGGGTGGCAATGTGCCCATCTACAAAACCAGAGTTATTGCTGAGGAAAAAAAGATGTGACGATGGAAGAAAAAAAAGTCTCTGACACAAACAGTTATCTTGTTTCCAATTTTTTTGCTATTGTTAATAATGCTGTGATGAACATCCGTGCACATAAACCCATACACATATCTCTGATAATTTCCTTGGGATAAATTCCCAGAAGAGTAAGTGCTCAGCTCAAGAATATACCAGATTTTAAGAGTTTTGATGCCTATTGCCAAACTACCCTCCAGAAATACTGTATCAACTTCTACTCTCATCAGCAATGTAAGTTGGGGAGAGGAAATGCTTTATAAGACTCTATTTAATTTGACTGTTCAAAGATTCCATACCTTTTGCAAGAAAGATAAAGATCCCCCACATCTCTGGAAAAGTAATGATTGGGAAGATTTCTGGAAAAAAAACAAAAATAAAAACAAAAACTCAGTGTCAAGTGAAAAAGCCTTTTTCAAAATCTAATAACATCAAAGGAAATGCAACCTAAGGCCTAGCAATGGAAAAGACATTGCTAACTTTGGTTATTCAGTATATTTTAAAAGGGATGCATGAGAAAACAAACAACATAGTGTAGTGGAAAGAGCATTGGATTTAGTGCCAAAAGACCTGAGTTGGAATCTCAATTTCTTTACTGTGACTCTAGGTAAGCTATTTAACCTCTCTTAGTTCATTTTCTCCATTATAACAATAGGACAGTTAATATCTCTCTCTCCTTTGTAAAGTTTAAATTTGTTAATGTGAAAAGATTTAATCATCGTTGTATTTGAATCGAAATTTGCACTCTCCTTAAATTTTATGATACTACAATTCAGTATTTTATATCCTTCATAACTGAATAAAGATGAGTAATAAATTATTTTTCTTCAATAAAAAGAAAACTTAATAAGACATTCCTCATGGCTTACTATTGTTTTTGCTATTGGATTTTTTTTGTTATTTTTATCACTAAAGGATTTGAAAATTTTAAATTAATTTTATTAAAGCATCATTTACATACAATAAAATCCACTCATTTTAAGTGCCCAGCTCAATGAGTTTTGGCAAGCGTATGCACTGTGAAATCACCTCAGTCAAGATGTAGAATGTTTCCATCAACCCCAGAAAGTTCCCTCAGTATTACTTTGCTGTCAGTTACATTCCAGGCAACCTCTGATCTGAACTGTATCCCTGTTAGTTGTACCTTTTTTCAAATGTCATAGAAAAGGAATCATACATCATGTACTCATTTGTGTCTGTCTTCTTTCGCTCAGTATATTTTTGAGATGCATCCATGTTATTTCATGTATTTCTTTTCTGCTTATTGCTGAGTAGTACTCTATTGTATGAATATACAGGTATGAATATATCATTCACCTGTGTGCACATTTGAGTTCATTTGAATAGTTTACAATTTGGGGCTCTTGTGAATAAAGCTACTGTGAACATCAGTCTACCAGTCTTTAGTGGACATTTTATTTTGAAAGAATGGGGGATAAATACCTTAAAGTACAATTGCTAGGGCATATAGTAAGTTCATGTTTAATTTCACATGAAACTGACAAACTGTTTTCCATAATGGTTGTGCCACTTTGCATTTCACTAGCAATGTGTGAGGTATCCTGGTGTTCCACATACTCACCTACGTTTGATATTCATAGTCTTTTAAAATTTTTGCATTCAGGTATGTGTGAAGTGGTATCTCACTGTGGTTTTAATTTGCATTTCCCTGATGAATAATGATGTTGAGCATCTTTTGATAGACTTGTTCTTGACAGTTTTCATATTTTTTTGGTGCAGTGTTTGTTCAGGTCTTTTTCCTGTTTTAATGGATTGTCTTCCTTATTATTAATGTGTATTATGTTCTTTATATATTTTATTTTGTAGAGTGTTAAGACCTTTTCCCATTTTTAATGGGTTGTTTGCATTCTCATTGTTGAATTATAAAAGTTCTTTGTATATTCTGATTATGATTTCTCTGTCAGATATATGTATATGTATGAATATTTTTTCCAGCCATTGGATTGCTTTTCATTTTCTTAATGGTATATCTTGAAGAAGTTTTTAATTTTGGTGAAGTTCAAATTACCATTTTTAAATTTGAAGATTAGTGCTTTTTGTGTCCTATCTAGGAAATGTTTGCCTATCCTAAGCTGACACATTATTTTTTCCCACATGATCTCCTAGAAGTTTTGTAGTTTATCTGTGACATTTAGATCTGTGATTTATTTTGAATTAATTTCTCTGTATGGTATAGACTGTGGGCCAAGGTTTATTTTTTCTAATATAGATATCCAATTGTTACAGTACCATTTGTTGAAATGACTATCCCTTTCCCATTGAATTACCTTGTTACTTTTGTCAGAATGAATTGATCATATACATGTAGATCTATTTCTGGATTCTCCATTTTGTTCCATTGAGTCTGTCTACCCTTTGACTATTCCATATTGTCTTGATTGCTATAGCATTTATAGAAGGTCATGAAGCCTTCTATAAATCCTCCAATTTCTTTTTCAAAATTGTTTTTACTATTCTTGTTGTTTTACTATCCTTTGGCATTTCTGTGTAAATGTTAGAATCAGATTCTCAATTTTTACAAAAATGAGTTCTATAATTTTGGTTGTCATTACATTGAATTTCGTTGTCATTACATTGAATTCAACTTGGGGCAAATTAACATCTTAACAATATTGAATGTGCCAATCCATAAATACGGTACATCTCTTTATTTAGAATTTTAAATTTTTCTCAGGAATATTTATTGTTTCCAGTATACAAATCTTTTATGTTTTTTGTTACATTTATTTAAAAATATTTTGTTTTTGATATTATCCTAAATGTTTTTTAATGTTTATTTTGTAGTTGTTTGTTGTTATTATATAGAATACAGTTGTTTTTTTTTTCTTGGATGCATCCTGAAACATTAATTCTAATTGTTTATTTCTTTGTTTTTTTTTATAGACTCAGGCTTTTCTGTCATGTCATTTGTGAATAAAAACAGTCTTCCTGAATATTTGTTCCTTTTATTCCTTTTTTCTTGCTTGATATGACTAGCTAGGACCTCTAGTACAATATTGAATAGAGGTGGTGAGAGCAAATATTTTTGCCATATTCTCATTCTTAGAGAACATTTGATGTTTCATCAGTAACTATATTTGTTGCAGATATAGTTACTGTGTTCATTATCAATGTTGGAGACTCTTTCTATTCCTAATTTGCTGAGAGATCTTATCATACGTGGTTGTAAGAATTTCATCAAATGTTTTCTCCAGTTTCTACTGAGATTATTTATTTCTCCTTTATTTTGTTGGGGTGATGGATTACATATATTAGTTTTCAAATGTTAAACCATCCTTATATTTCTAGGATCAACCTTACACGGTCGTGAGGTATTACTTTTTTTCTAGCTATTGATGGATTTGATTTGCTAAAATTTTTATTTTTACATCTATGTTAATGAGGGGCATCGGTTGATAGTTTTTTTCTTGTAATGTCTTTGACAGTCAAACTAACTATTAGCTACTAAATTTGAACTTGTTAGCCTAGGTTTTAGGCTGTGGAAAACTCTAGTTGATCCTCATTCTCTATAACTTAGTGGAAATGTCCAAACTGTCTCTCTGAACATCTTGACAAAGCTTGGATTTTTAGGCTTTAATAGGGTAGGTCTAGAGTAAGCCTTACTATAAGACAACATGGTCATTTCTTCTAGAGTAGGACCTCTCTGGTGTCTCAGATAAATGCCTGGGGTGCTAACAAGAACTCTCTTCTTAGGCTAGGTCAGAACTCCAACATCTTCCAGTAGCATTCAACCTCTGGTACCTCTGTTCTACCCTCAGGCCTGCCATGATAAGCTCCGTATAATCTTGCCCCAGAATATGGGTCCCAGTCCTCGGTGAAGAATTCATGGCAACTCCCATACAGACTCCTCACTCTTCTTTCATCATCCAGCACAGCTCCCTATTCCCCAGTGCCCTGATATGCAGTTTCCATCCACTTGAGTAGCCCCCAACTCCTGTCTCTGCCTCTTAGGTCAACTAGACTATCACACTCTGCGCGGACTCCAGCTTTCTGTACCACAGTTGGAAACTTGGGAAGAGACCTGGATGAACATAGGGAGTGAGTTTCCCTTCTTTTGGGGATTGTGCTTCTTGTTCAATACCTGAAAATAGTTGCCTTATACATTTGTCTAGTTTTAGAGTTATTTATGAAAATAAGCAGAAGTCCTCACGGTTTTGTTTTATATAAACTCTTTGACTTGTGGCTGCCAGAGGGAAGATATCAGAAACATTAGGACAAAGACAAAATGGATTTTTTTATTATCTCAAAGATGTGCTGAAGGCAAGATGGTTGCAGGCTGTATACAGACATTTTAGAAAATATCATACTTCTCAGTCATTTTAAAATCTTATCTTTTCACCTATTTCCCAAGAACCCTTTTATTCTCATAATATTCTACAAAATCTCTTGATAATAGCCACCCACTGAGTTAATAAGAAAAGTCCAGGCCAACTGATCCTTGTTGCATTCTGAACGAAATAGAAAAATTGAGACCGAGGGAAATGCAAGAGGGAAAACCTACCTGTGTGCTTCACTAAGAAGGACAAGGAAAAATTACCTATGCTTTTCCTGAAACCAAGTGTACTTGGCCAGATATGTAAGAAGGAGCTTCTTGGCCCATCTAGGATTCAAGGATCCATTTACAAGAACTAGATGCAAATCCTTGATCCCAACTTCAAAGAAGAAAATGATGAAGGAGACTTCAACTCTCTTTCTTCCCACCAACGCCCCTCCCTTCCACCTAACTTGGAGATTCTGCACTTGTTGTATCAAATATCTATTGCTGTATACCAAACCAATCCAATACTTAGTGGCTTAAATAACCACAATTTTATTCTCCCTGATTCTGTGGTCAGCAGATTGGGCAGAGTTCAGTTGGGTGGTTCCTTTTCTGGTCTCCCCTGGGGTTGCTCGTGTTTTTATAGTCATCTGTCTGCTCATATGGGGCTGTTTAGTCCAAGCCTCACTCAAACATCTGGCAAATGGTGCCAGCTGTCAGCTGGACCATGGGTCAGCAAGAGGCCAGAAGACTTCTTCACATAGTGGCCGTGTTCCAAAAGCAGCAAGAGATGGAGCAAGCCCAACTAAGAAAGCATTTGTTATGCCTCTGCTTGGGTCACATTTGTTAACGCCCTGTTGCCAAAGCAAGTCACATAGCCAAGGCCAGAGTCAATGTGGGAAAGGACTACTAGAGGGTATGGATACCAGGAGGTATGATTCACTGGTGCCATTACTGGAACAATCCACCATGTTACTGAGATCTCCAACCATGGCCCTAAGCCCTGGTGTATTTGTGTTATCTGCCTTCAGCAAATCTTCATTATCACAACATGCTTCTCCTAACAGAAGATGCGACAAACTGGAAAGACAGGAAGAGGGACTGCTGATTCCTAAGTCTGTTTTGCCTTAGCAATTTGACACAAATAGCCAGGGTTTCATTCCTGTAAGCGTAGTTGTAGCAAACATGAACAGGTACAATGCTACTGGTTGTTGATATCAAACCTCCATTTTCACTTCTGCTGTAGGGCTAGAAAATATTTAGAATATCAACCCCGCCCATATATGTCAGTTACTTGCAATATACCAATCCAAGTCTGATAAGTACCCTAGGCATAATTCACAGACTCACAGGCTCCTTAGCACTTGCCCAAACCCTCCAAGTTATACTTGGAGAAACTGAGGCCCAGAAAGATCAAGGGACTTGTTCCAAATAGGTCATGCAAGAAGTAGATAGGAAAACTAAGCTTGGAATCCAAGTCTTTCCATTGTTACACCCATGTGTTCTTTATTAAGCAGTACCACGACTGATTTTCATGTGATTTAGTTCCGCCGTTGTGGACAACATTCTCTTAAACTGCTGCCTTAGTTTATGTATTTAAGATCTGCATTCCAGTCACAGACACTAAATGTAAGCTTTCTTAATTGATAAAGAGAAGACAGAAGACATTTGGAATTTCCTACTTCGTATCCTTTATACAGTTTGATAGGAACATATTTCATCACTGCAATTCCATCTCATGATTTTAGGGGTGGATGGGAATGAAGAAGAAGTGTTATTATAAGCACAGATGCAAAACCATCTTTTCTGAATTCTCTCACCCCATGTTTTCAGCAAAAGCACCCCAGAGCCCTGACTCCACCAATCAGCCCTGACACCAAGGAATTTCAGCACCACCATTATTGCCTTAACATGGCAGCCATCCTCAGAAATATTTCTGTTCTGATCCAGTCACCTATTTATACATGCCCCAGAACCACTTCAGTCCCAACACTTTAGGATCTGCACTGCTTTTCTCCCAAAAGCAATCAATCACTGAAAGCAGGTTTGAACACTCCTTTGAAAGGAGAGTCAACTTGTGCTCTTTAACAGACTAAGGGGCAAGACACTGGAAATACAACTATCTCTTGCATCTAATAAAATCCAAGTTGTCTCTCTGAACAAACAAAGGGGCATAAAACAGAAGATAAAAACCCTGGGGCCACTTGGGGCTACTCAGACTTCCAGGACCTTATGATTTCGGGTGGTCTGGCCGAACCATGAATTTTACAGTTACAAAGGCATGAGCACTCGATACAACTACAAATCACTAATAAGACTGTACAAGCACACATTGAAAATTCAAATTCATCTTTAGCAAGTGAAGGGTGTGCTAACAGGAGAAAATATAAACAGCGCATGGAGAGAGATACATAAGAAAGGTACTAACGCACCAATTCAAACTCTTGTCAGACATCTCTTTAGTGCTCCTGTCAGCAGGAAGCCAATTACTTGGGAAAGAATGAAGTTTGTTTTATGAGCACAATATTACAAACGCAGCCCCTTCATCCTAACATCAAGGAAGAATTTTGCATTTCCAATAGAAGCCAACAGTGCTCTGCAGCTGATGAGCTGGTAGTTTGGAGGTTAAAGCTAGGGGAGGACTATGAGAGGAACCAAAAAGCTCCTTAACCCCCTAAATCTAGCTCTGGTGATTAATCTATACAATTAATTTGTGATAACCTGCAATGGAAGACCCAGGCCCTCAGAGCACAGTAACTAACAGTAGCATAACTTAGCACCACTTTTGGCTTCATGGGCTTCTAAGGGTCTCTGATGTGACAAGCCTTGAATACTTGTGGCATTGAAAGCCTATGATCCTATTCAGAGGGACAGACAGAGCAACATACAGCATCATCTTCCATTTCATAACTTACAGATATAATTATTATTTAATCATGTAATCATCCCTAAGAAGAAGCTTTTTGAAGGTTTGCACATGAAAACAATGCTTTTATTAAAAAGCCAACTTTGCCTTTATGCTGAACACAGAAACATCTAATTTCTCTCATTTTGTTTATATATCCCTTTCCTTCATATTTGAGCAAATGGAGGGCAGGATTCTTAATTACTTCTCACAGTGTGCTTGGTTAAATAATGGTGTGAAGTGCTTCGCTGTGTTCCTAAACATCTGCCAGATTTTTTTCCCAGGGAGGAGTAACACGAATAAGAAAAGGAAAGGACTCAGGCCATCTGACAGATCATTTGGATGATAGAAATATCACTTCTATGCCAGGGCACAGTGTTCAGTATTTCTAATATGATTATCATGATTGTCCCAGAAAGCTACTACAAGTTGACCGTGTAACCTATAAGATTAAATACAGTAAAATACAGAACAAACACCTGAAAAGACCTACCATGGCTTTTCCATGTCCCAGATGCAACATTCCTTGAAACTTTGACAAAAAGAGAATGAGAAAGATTCTATGCAGTCTCCTTGGGCGAGCTCCTTCGCTGCTGTGGTTATGATTTTAGCATAATGATATCAGTTCTCTTTCCAAAGCTTAAATAAGTTCTAATTTCCATTGTGATTTCTTCTTTGACCCATAGTTTATTTAGAAGCATACTGCTTAATTTCCAAATATATGAGGATACTTCTAATTATCTTTTCATGATTGATTTTTAGTTTAATTCTACTGTGATCAGAGAACATCCTCTATATGAATTTAATATTTGGAAATTTGTTGAGACTCACTTTCGGTTGCACTGCAGTTGTTGGATGCCGTGTGTTCCTGTTTGTTAATTGGGTCAAGTGTGTTAACCATGTTCAGTTCTTCAATATCCTTTCTAATTATTTTCCTCTGCTCATCCTATCAGTCACTGAAAGAGGTCTATTAGAATTGCCTAAGACTATTGAGGGTTTGCCTTGGACTCACTTTGGTTCTATCAGTTTTTGCTTTGTCAACTTTGACACTTTCTTATTATATCCATGCAAATTTGTCAGTGTTACTTCCCGTCAACTTAACCATTTTATCATTGTGGAATATCCTTCTAGTAGTTCTTGCCTTAATGTCTACTTGGCATTATTCATTTAGCAAATGAATACTTGGAGTGTTATTCATTTAGCAAAACAGCTTTCTTTTGGTTAATGTTAGTAAGGAACATCTTTGTCATCTTTTATTGTCTACCTTTCTGCACCTTTATTTTTAAGCTGTTTACTATTGGCAGCATAAAGTTTTTAAATCCAATTTGACAGTATTTGTCTTTTAATTGAAGTATTTAGCCTTTCATGTAATGCACTTAGTGATATATATGGGTCTAACTCTACTATCTTGCTGTACATTTTTTCTTTCTCCAATTTGTTCCATGCTCCTTTGTTCTCATTTCTTGCCTTATTTTGTTTTAATAAAACATTTTTATTATTCCATTCCCCCTTTTACTATCTGGTTGATCATACTTTTACTATTCCTTTAAGGGTTACCTTGGATTAAAACTGCCTCCTTGACTTTGACTATGACATAACGCAAGGAACTTAGAACAATATAGTTCTGTTTATCCATTTTCCAGCCTTTTGTTCTATTTTTGTCATGTGTCTACCCCATAGATATTTAAACCCCACAAAACAACATTATTATTATTTAATGCTTTCAATATTCATGTAGATCTACCCATATATTTACCCCTCACATTGCTTTTCATTCTTCCTTGTCTCTCCATGCTCCTGTCTGGAATCATCTTTCAGAGGAACTCACTCCAGTATTTACTGTAACACAGGTCAGCTAGTAATAAAATTATCTCACTTTTTAGGGGGCAGTGGGTGAGTCTAAAATTATTCTTTTTGATTTCTTTTCAAAGGGCATTTTTACAGGGATAGAATTCTAGGTTAGCTTATGTTTTGACAATTTTGAGTAAATAATTCAAAGCAATCTTTCAAAACTTTGAACAGACAATGTCGTTGCTAGCTAACCTCCATTGTTTCTTTGGGGAAGTCATATGACTTATTTTGGTTTCTGTCTGCTTTCAATACCCTCTCTTCTTTTGTTTGCAGTGGTTTTACCATGATATGCTTAGTATGACATTCTTTATATTATCCTACCAGCCATTTGTAATGCTCCCTTGGTATCTTTCACTATTTTTGAAGAATTCTTGGCCACCATCCCTTCAAATGTGGCTTCTGTTCCAATCTCTTTCTTTTTTCATTGAGGTGTTCTAAATGTACCCCTCAATGAAAACCATGTTCAAAATATGTTTGATCTATTTAACTAGATCCCATATTTCTCTTATGCTGAGAGTATTTTCTGGTTTATCTTCCAATTCACTAATTTTCTCTTAACCATTCTTTATCTGCCATTAAACATATCTATTGAGTTATCGAATTTCAGTTGTCATTTTTCACTTTTAAACTTTCCATTGTTTATGTTTAAAAGTTATTATCTGTTAAAATTCTCCATCTTACCCTTTATTTTCATCATGTTTGTAAAGTTTCTGTCAGATAACTTTAGTATCTGGATCTCTTCCAAGTCTGTTTCTGTTGTGCTTTTTCTCCTGATTTTCAGAAACCTATGCTTATCTCCTGGAATTGCCAGTGATTGTTTATTGAATTCTAGATATCAAAATTTGAAGAAATAGTTTGATACCATAGATAATGTCACCTTGTTCAAGACTGCATTTACTTTTGCTTCTGACAGAATATAGGAATGTCATCTTAATCTGATCAGAGAATGATCTGTTTTGTGGGACTGATCTATTTCTGGTCCATGCTCATTCCTAGGGTATAGGCTGCCAGAGGCCTAAATACAACCCTGGAAGGTTTGCCAAGGTCTTCCTCCTTGAGCTGGCCCTGAATTCCAGTTTCTGTCCCCTAGCCCATGAAACAACCCAAAGTTATGTTTGGCTTCTCTACCTTTCAGCCATCAATGTCTGCTCAGTTTCTCAACCTCTCTGCTGCTTCTTTAGACACTTCTTTAGACACTTTAGACACTTTTCCCTTTACGTCGAATTTACCTCTCTGTACTCTTCTCTCTAAGACCTTGGCCTCTCAAGCTGTAGTTGCTCTGGTAGCTCTTCAATGCTTCCAACAGACTTTTACAAGATACATCTTGTCTAGATTTTTCAGTTCACTATCACCAGAAAAAGAGATCTCCTCTCAGCCCCCCCCCACCAAAATACTTCTAACTTTTTTAAAATAAATGTTTATTCATTTTTGAGAGAGAGAGCATGAGCAGGGGAGGGGCAGAGAGAAAGGAGACAGAGGATCTGTAACGGGCTCTGTGCTGACAGCAGCAAGACTCGAACCCATGAACCGTAAGATCATGACATGAGCTGAAATCAGACTCAACCGACCGAGCCACCCAGGCACCCCACTTCCAACATTTTTAACATCTGATCCTAGCAGGAGCAGAAATGTGACCATTCCCATAAAATGCTAGTTGTCTTAGGTTTAGCTAAGAGGAGATTCATCGCTTCCAGGGTGAGGTGGCTCCTATTTGGCCAAGGGCAAGTCTCAGCAGCACAGAGCAGCTGTGTGCTATTAGCAGCCAGCATTCACAACAGCTGTCCAAGTGATGTGTTTGGTGGAAAGGAGACCTAGGAGGGCATCAATGGCATGGAGTACAATAGATATCCTAATCATTTCAGTAATGCATTTTTTTTTTAACTTTTCAGTTTTTATCTAGGTCTTTCCTGTTCCCCTGCCTGCCCCATTGCTAACATTTTTTCTGGCCCCTCAACAATTGGGGTATTTGAAGGGGAGGATGGAATTAGGGGAAAAGAACCCACTTAGAACATGCGCACGCGCGCACACACACACACACACACACACACACACACTACCTCCAACACCATTCCTAGACCAATCGCTGCTGCCCCAGTGGTATACCCCATTTAGCCTCTTTATTTGGAACACTTTGTCCTGATAAGCAGAACTCTTAGGCAGAGTCCTTTCAAGATTCCCCCAAACTTGCTACTTCTTGCTATTTCACCAAGTGTCCAAATAACCCATCAGAAAGTTTGCATCTCATCTTTCCAAAATCTCGGTATATAAGACACTCCTCCTGTATCCTTCTTCCATTGGTCTAATTTTCAGGAGCATCTCCACATAACCTCTTTCCTTTAGGATTTTCCAGGCCACAGTCAGGGCCCAATCTCTGGCTCCAGACTCCAGAGGACACAGGTTAACCTCTCCCTAGTGCACACAGCTGTGTTCCCATGGTGACACAGGGATGGATGGGTTTCTTTCTACAGCTCAGCCAACAGTCATTTAGGATGAGATGTCAGGCTCTCTTTCTAGCAAACACCACACTTTCTGCTAAGGCTCTCTTACATGGCATAGTGTAGAGGGAGGCATTCTCTTTCCCTTAACCCATGAGGAGGGGAAGGGAAACAAAATTCTGATTCATTTGAAAAGTGCAGAACACAACTACAATGCCTAAAAAGATGTTTGGTAGGTGAAGGACTATGGGGTATTTTCTCATTTCTTTTCAATTAGTCCATTTTTTTTATGTTTATTGCTTTCTGAGATACAGAGAGACACAGACAGAGACAGAGCATGAGAGGGGGAGAGGCAGAGAGAGAGAGAGGGAGACACAGAATCCGAAGCAGGCTCCAGGCTGCAAGCTGTCAGCATAGAGCCAGACACCAGGCTCGAACCCACAAACCACAAGATCATGACCTAAGCCGAAGTCGGACACCCAACCGACTGAGCCACCCAGGCACCCCTCAATTAGTCCATTTTTTGAAAGCATTTCTGTCTTAAATGTGGTGGGCAACGTCTTGGTACGCTTGTCCTTTTATGCTTCTATCAGAATTCAGGAAGCCTCAGAAATGTTGTACTTGTATCTAACACAATTTCCCACAAGATACTATGAATTATTAATTACTTGATTCTAAAACATTATTTTTAAAACCTAAATGTTTAACTTAATAGAATTTTTTCTCTGGAGAGGAGGATTGTCAAGTTTAGAAAGAACATATAGAAAACGGGCTATTACTACACAGTTGGCATCTCCCCCCTACTGAGTGACATAGAATCAGCATTAAGATCTGACTTTTATAATAATTTCATTTTAGCAGACCACATTAGACAGAGCTTTCTTTCCTCTGCACTTTCACAAGCCATGAAAACAGAATATTTCAAGCCACTGTCACTATGTCTGAATTTCCGGACACCAGGTATAACGTATATTCTTTAAAGAGTCCTAATTACTCCTTTTAATTGATCCCTGAGCATTTACTGAGGGCTTGACTCTGGCCTCGGTGCTGAATCACAAAACCCAGTAAGAAATGTTGCTTCCCTCAAGAACTTGCAGACTAGTGAGGGAACCAGAAAAATAAACAGATCATTAATATATGGCTGAGCACTGAGGATGCTGTGGGACCCCAAAAGAGAGCAACCAGCCTGTCTTGGGTGGTCAAGAGGGGCTTTTAGGCTTTTAGAAGCAAGTGCCATTTGAGTTATCATAAAGAACAAGGACAAATTACCCAAATGATTCTCAGTTTTTTATCCTGGGTGACTGAGTGCACGTTGGTGACATCAATGAAGATGGAAAATATGTAGGCATGATATACAATGAAAGATCGTGAATTTCCTCTTGTAATTGGTGGGCTTGGGCTATTGTCCCAAAGAAGCAAAGATAAGTTGTAAACATTTGGACATATAAGAATAAAACTCAGGGGTATTTAATATAGAAATACAGATTTTAGAGTCATCAGCATTTAGTTGGCATTGAAATCTCGACAGTAGGCAAAATCATGAAGAGAGAACATATAGTAGTTTTACACTGCCTGGCTTATGCATCTTTTTGAGAATCTGATTAAAACAATGGACTCTCTTCCAAGAAAAATGTCCTTGAAGAAATTTTTGCATACACTTAACACTGAGACATGATTCCCTGAAGCTCATTCATGACTAAGAAAACATCGTGTGTAGGAAGAAGGGAAGTGAATTGATGATCGAAACTTCCTGAACCACGACCAAAAGTATTGATGTTCAAGATAGCATATAAGATAAAGCTGCCCAGACAAAGGAGACTTGAAAAAGTTGGGTTTCTGGAACTAAATACTTTGAATTTTATAGCTGTTTAACTATGTACTACCTGCCTTTGGAACCAGTTCAGTCTATAAAACACATTGCCACAAAAATCCAAAACCAGAGGCAATTTCGAAATATACATGTGAAATGGAGTTGGATCTATTCATATCACAGCTCCAGAGAATATATCAAGCTGGAAGTAATGAGTTCCAGTTTGTAAGGATTTTTACAGCTCAACAGAAATTGGCTTTTCTAAAGCTTTTGCCTTCCCCAGGTTTGCCAGAGCCCAGTGCTTATGCTCCTGCTATAAAATTCATTTCATTCCTTCTTGTTCACACATCAACTTTCCCCCTCAAAGTTTTAGGGTCTTTAGAACAAAGAACTAGTTCTTGTTTATCTTTGCCCATGATGCTCTTCCCCCACTCCACCAACTCTCCTGTAATACCTACCTAACACAAGGTCTTACACATTCGTTTCATAAATATTTGTGTAACTAATCAGTTGTCAACCCAATCACAGAATCTTCTAACACTAGCAAAGCAGCAATCATATATATGGAAGATAATGGAAACCAGAGGCTCCAACTGCCTCTTCCCAGGTAAGGTATGATGCCTCTCATGTCTGCAGAAATTGACCAGAAGAAGTATCACAGTAAATAATATTAATCAGCCCAGGGTCTCCCCATTACACTTGCCATGCTTGTATTGCACTGCATGGTGTGGAATGAGAGAAAATGGAGGGGGGTGGGGTGTGCAGGGAGGATGTAAGCTTCCAGAGGCAGACGATAGAATTCTCTCCTTATACCATATAAAAATTATCTCCTAGACAAAGGGAGACTATCATTTATGCAAAGCAAAGGACAAAACAGGTGTTAGTACAAGAATAGATCATCTCAGGGGTGGTAAACGGAATCCTTTGCTGTACAGAAATCAGGACAGAAAGCAAGAACACAAGTGCAAGAATTAAATCACAATTTAGCCTTGTTTGCTGTGTGACATTGCAACTAAGATTGGTGCAAACTGACATCTTTAAACATTTCCTATGAGCCTGAAGGGAGGCTGTGTTTTGACCTTTGCAGATTTACAGTCCTACCTAGTGTGAAATGGAGCAGAATGTCATTGATGTTTTCAGAAGAGTATTTGCTCTGGCCCTTGTTGATGCCTTCCTTACCTCACTCCAATAAATCTTCACTTTATGTTTACACGTAGAGAACTTTTGTCATCCGTTCCTATGCACAAAGGGTCTAAGTTTATTGCAATATTCGACAAGATGCTTTTTTTACTTCCTGGTTTGGGCTTGGGTTCGGTGTTACCGGTTTGTCCATCTTGAACTACCTAAAGGGCACTTGAGCGTCACAAAGCCTCACAATTCAAAAACATTAAATGAAATAAAAACACAGAGGGAGACCAATTTCAAACTAGTTTTTACTTCACGTGAGCCTCTTGAAGTAATACATAGCCTAAAATAAACCCTGGCTAGAACTATGGGTTGCCCAAACTATTTGTCTTTTCTACGGGAAGGTAAGGTTTGTTCCTTTTCCAGGGTGATTGCCTACAGGCAGACGTAGCTCTAGAGAATGCAAAATATTGTTTCCGTCTCTAACTAAAAAGAAAAAAAAATTCCAAACCAAGTAATTGCTTTGTCTCAGACAAAGAAAGCAACATAATAAACAGCACAGGATAGAGTTACTCTTTGGTAGGTTTGTCCTGTATGTTTACTGAGCAAAGCGCTTGATTCAGAAGATTCTGGAAGCAAGACTGGAATCATCAGTGAGGAAGGAGAAAAATGAGATAGGTGTCTGGTTGTGATGACTTACTCTGAAGATAGAAATTCAACAGTCAGGTTTATTTTTATAAATTCATACCTTTGCCTAGAATGTTCCCCACTTACCCCCACTGGAGCCTACCACACGATAGATTCATACCCATCATTCAAGCCTCTGCTCATACAGCATTTCTTTTGTCAGCCCCTCCTAACCCCACAAAAAGAATTCTTTTCTCTCCTTTGTCTTCCCATCTCATGTAATCACTTCCTTCTTAAGAGAATGTCTCCCCTTCTGCTTTGAGAGCACTTGGAAGGCCTGGATTATTCATCATTTTCTCCCCAAGACTTGTCATGATAAATGATGCAAAAAACTGCTTAGTAAATACATGCTGAATAAGTTTAGGTGGCTAACATTTAAAAAAAAATCCAGCCCCCAGATTCTGAAAGAATCTTCTCTCACCCAATGTCATGAAGACCAAGCCTGAGATTAGGGAAGCATACAAGAACACACTAGGTTAGGAAATCAGCCTTGGATATGACAAACTCTAGGAGTAAGCAGTCTCAAGGCCCTGCAGAGAAGAACTTTTATGAGAGAAGCTAACAGAAAAGAATTATCTATCACTTTTGGTTCATTTTCCAAGGGAATGTTAGCAAATGGGCACTTTTTTTTTTATCAGAAAAAAAATTAAAACAAAAATATTTACCCTGAAATATCCCCACATGCTACCTAATTATGTCTTGGGCAGAAATGTCATACACCCACACCGGCGTTACAGATCACATGGGTAAGGATTGGAAAGCTCTAGTCCCACTCAGAAATTGCTCAGTCCTGGTGATGAGCAGACACTTAATGCTATACTTAACAGGAGCAATTTAAAATGAGTGCCGCATGGGCCGCTGCACAGATCACCATGGACACTGTCCAAATGTCGCCTCATGGTATACTAGGAGCCCAAAGCTTATTGGAAAAAGGTCTACTTCTTTTCAGTATGCTTCCTTGTAAAAGTATACCTAGGTATGTACTGACTTACTAGAATTACTCCACTGCTGTATTATTTAAATAAATAACTTTCTCCAAAAGACTCTCACGATTCTCTGCAGGGAATGGAGAGACTTAGATAACAAATGCACACATTTGCACATGCAGACACACACACTCGTACACATGCACAATCATACCCCTGCGTGCAAACACATTCGCACACATGTTCACCCACACACTCATCCTTCCTCCCCCTCTCCCCCCCCCCCCCCACACACTCCCAATCAAACAGGGGAAGTAGCCCGGTGAATAGATTATTTTCAAGGACAGCCGTTACCCAAAGGAGGATGCCTTTTCAGTTTCAGTTCAGTTACCAGTTGGACTTTATAGAGGCTCCCAGTAACAATCCACATCCTAGAAATTTAAGTCTTGTTTATCATTAGCACAGACCACCACATCCATACAAACGTCTTCTGGATAGCTGGCGGGTCTTGACGGTATCAGAAATAATCTTGATATTTTTAAATCTCAGAAGAGTAAGTTAACATCACAAAATTACGGCTGATAAAAACAGCACAAAATTACGGCCGATAAAAATGATTTCGTGTTGCTTCTCTAACTCCCGTTAGTAAGTAAACCCCTTCTGTTTTTCCCACTCGGTTCATCTTAGCTGTACTCAAAAACGCACAGGGACAGATGCCTGTGGGTCCTGCTTACCAATGAGTGCCCACGGTTAGCACATAGTGAAGGGATGGGTGACCGGATGGGGGTGGTAAGCTCCCCAGTTAACACTAACTTTAGCTAACATGTGGATGTCTGCCACGACATACTATGGTCCTCTTCTCTGGAGAAACCAAGGGGGAAATCAGAAGCATTTTCACAAAGACTGAGCCTTTCCCAGGGGGTTCCACAGCTCAGCTATGCATTTCTCAGCATCCGTTTTCTCCAAGTGCTTGGTTTCTGTATGGAAGTTTCCTTCATTTAAAGAGACTAAAATCATGCACATACTTTTCATATAAATTATTCTTGTCCCTTTCCATAGTGACATTGGAAAGCAGCAACTCAGCTTGTACCTATAAACAGAAGGAAGAGCTGAGCAATTGTCCAAAGACACTAATCAGAGCAGCAGAAAATATGTATTATTCACAACCCGAAGCCTACATTTTCTCTCAGCTGAAATGTTTTGACCAGAAATTCAGATAATTATTTCAGATTTACATTTCATTTGTCTTAAGTAAGCATCATTTCACTTACACTAAAGATAAGGGAATTACCCTAAAGGTTTTTATCCAACCGTTTGTACTAAATAAATGAAATCCTAGAGTTAGAGTCCCAACAAAAGTATTAATAAATACATGCATGATTCTGTTACAGGGAGGGGTCCTACATAATACATGTACATGATAACTCTTTCTCTCTCTCTCTCTCTCTCTCTCTATATATATATGTGTGTGTGTGTGTGTGTGTGTGTGTGTATTTATTTATATACAATTTTTATATTTTTAATAAATTATATATAATTTTTACACAGAAAGATACATAAAAATCTACCTATACAGAATTGTCCCACCCCAATCATGCTTCTTGCACTTATAGTAATTGTAGCATCTGCAAAGCTACAAATTAAAAGAAAACAAAAGGACTCAAATGGGTCTTTGAAAACTGCCAAAGTAGAGCCCTTTTAGTTTAAACTAAGCCACAGTGTTCAATTCATCTCTGCCCTGGACGAAACAGTATCCATTTGGAATGCTACACGAAGATGTTTTGCTTTTGTGGTGATAATTGGCTCTAAACGGTCATAGTAATTAGCAGCATCAGGTGGCTCAGGCAGCATTTGGTCACCCATGGCCTATTTATTTGTGAGCAAATGGGAGGGTGTAGGGGTGACAGGAACAGACGGGGGGAAAGATACAAGTACTTCCCTGGCACCTTGCATGGATGCCTCATGCTGTCTTTCTCCCTCCGGCACCATCGTCAGTGCCTCCGGCTTCTGAGCCAAGTCTGAAGAGCCCGTGGGCAAGTGCCCATGCCACCAGCTGTTCTGGCTGCCCTTCCCCAACAGCCTCTTCCTTGCCCTCCACTCATCTGGCATGAAGAAGGCATTTCTGTGCCGCTACCTTCGATCTCTGCACACTTTGGTTTCACAGTTGAGGATTTTTTTATTTATTGGTTTGGTTTTGGTCGTTTTTTCCCCCCCAAGAGTCACAAGCCAGTAGGGCTGTAGTTAAGGGTTAATTGGGCATAAAGGCAACATGTGCAAAGACCCAGCTGTTCCTCTCAGGGAGGATTCCAGAGGGCTTTTATAACCGATTGCTACCTCTCAAAAACAACTCTGTAGTCTGATGGCAGTACCGGGAACCAAGGTGTGATCAAAGCCATAGGGAAGGAATGCCAAGCAGAAATGCCTATTTAAAAAGGCCCATGAAAAGGAGCAAGTACAGAAAAAGAAACACAAAGAGCCATGGTGGAGACTTGGGGATAAAAATAGAGTAGCTAATGTTTATTGAGCAATTACTATCCGCCAGGCACCATAGTAAGCAATTTACATAGACACCACACTGAGCTTGGAATCAATCAGTATTACCTCCGTGTTTTAAATGAGGCAACTGGCTTAACAGAAAGGTTTTAAAAAGTGATTGAACACCACTCAGTCTATAAGTACCGAACTATGATTCAGACCCCAAGTATCCCTTCTTGAGGCCCTCCTGGGAGTCTGGAGACTGGAGGTTTGTTTCTGGGCCAGCTTCTGTGTAGCAGAGTAACTTTCAGTGTCTTTACAGACAAGTGTGGGAATTTCAAGTATGGCTGACATGGTTCCTGCCTTGAAACCATCTGACAAGGTTATTTAAAATGTAGATTTCCGAGTCTCTTCTTAAATCTAATAAATCAGACTCTACAGCAAGGTGCTCAAAACTGCATTATTCATAATTCCCCCTGAGGATTTTTAGGTTCAATAAAGTTTAAGGAATGCTGGACTAGCCAATCTCTAAGGTACCCTCTATATGGAAAATTATATGGCTCTGGTGGCTCGTATGGCATCCAAGAAAATTGTTGCATTATTTATACTCAAATTGTTGCTTATTTAAAAGAAAATTCAAAATAGCCTTATTCAGTATAAATTATTTTACTCGCACGAGGTGATTTTGAATGACCCTCCTTTATTTCCAAAATTTCAAAGCCATTTCCAAAGGGTAAAGATTGCTTTCCAAACATTGAGGAAGTGAAAACCCTTAGGTTTAGGACTATTCTAAAAATGCCCTGAGCCCTGGCTGCATTTTTGGAATCAGACCTCTCTTAGGATGATTTTAAAGGAGTCAATACTCCTTTTGGATGTATGAACTTTTTGTTCTACTTTCAAATAATGCTCACATCTTACAACATACCTCTCAAACAATAAACTATATTAGGCTGAGCATATGGAAATGCTTTTTACTTGCAAAAACATTGAGTTCATATGATTCAATCCTCTGTGTGTGTGTGTGTGTGTGTGTGTGTGCGCGCGCGCGCGCGCGCGCACGTGCGTGCCTGTCTGTCTGTCTGCCTGAGCTGGGCACAGTCCCTGTGACTAGATACTTAGGTCTCAACTTACTTTGTCCTGATAATGCAGTGCTGTCCTATGTGCATTCTCGATAGATGTTAGGTGATGATACTGATGGTGAAATTTCCCATTCGGCTTCCCAGACTTTGTCCTAAATTCTTAGATCTTAATGAAAGGGGTAAATATTCACAGCTACAGTGGACCAGTCAGTGACCAAACTAAAAATCTAATATGGGACTTCGTGTTCCCATCATTCCCAAACATCATGTAACATACAAATACGTGCATCCAACCCAGAAGAGCCGGCAGCCTTTTCCCCAGTGAGTTTACTCTGCATATGTGAGTTTACTGTGTCTTTTAAAAGATGGCTTCGTAGTCTAGCAGATTTTATCAGCTGTGTACTTTCTCCTGCTACTCCAACCATTTTCCTTAAACTGAGTATTCAGTCGTTGTCCCTAAAAACATATCAATAGGAAAAAGAAATCTAAAAGCTAAACATTGGGTGAAATGACATGGATTTGCATGGATTAAATGCTTGGAGAAGAAATAAAATAGACTGAGCTCACTTGACCACGTGAAATATTTGTGCCTTTTTCCTCCTCTGTCTTCCTCCTCTGCGCCCACCCCTGAGTGCCAGCGGAATTATCTGGCAGCAGTGAGCCCTAACTAAAGCTTCTGGAAGCTCTCATTCAGCAGTGAAATTGTTGTCTTCCTCTGATCCTCAGATTATGGAGATGAGGGGGTGAATGCACAGCACTACGATTTCCTACCGAGATAGCTTTTCACTCTTTTCAGTGAGAAAAAGATCAAAAGGAAACTGGCTAATTAGCATACCAAAGGAGACAAAAACCCCTAGAGCTTTATCCTTGTTGCAATCCAATAATAAACACCCGAGTACAAAAAAGATTATTTGATAATGACACGCAGAATTGAAAGCCTTTGAAATAGCAGCTTCTAGAAAAAAAATTTTTTTTGGAAAGGAAAATATCCATAATTATACAGAATAATGCTTACACGTTGGGGAGCGGCTCTTTTTTCCTACGAGAGCTACTTGCGGAACTATTTTGCCTAAGAACGGCGATGTGGATTGCCTTTATCTGAAAAACTCAAAAAGCCTACAAAAGGCTTCAAATCCCTTCTCAAGCAAACATTCAGCTCTTTCGTATTCCCAAAAATTAAACACAGAGCTCTTGTCTTAAAAAATAAGTGTCCCCTTTTCCCAGACCAGTGCCCAGCCAAAGCCTGGAGCTCAAAACCAACGAAATTTGCGATTCTTTGAGGCTTATTATTCTTCTCTATAGCTTTTTCTGGTTTAGAAACTCTGATAGTCTCTGCAAATAAGGGCTTTTTTCCAAGTGAGTACAAAGGAATTGTTTAATTATAAACAAGTTACTCCCGGACAAGAGCATAGGAATCCACCAGGTCTACGGAGGGTGACAGCCTCAAAAAAAAATCAGACCCTCCACTCTCTGGGTTAACATTAATATTGCGGTGTTTTTCTTCCAGCATTGAGGGGATAAGAATCAACAGAATAGCTTTATCAGTAGTCACTCTGGGTTTGACTCAGCCGTGAGCGTGTCTGCCTCTTCTTCTAAGACACAAGGATACCACATTGATCAAGGGACCTTGGGCACATGGTCAAGCCTGGCTTCCCCAGGAGAAGCTGACCCACATCCCAATCAACTCTGGGACCTCAGCGGGACAGGAGTTGGTGGGACTGTGAATCTGGAGGGCAGGTGCTAATAGAGATTTTCTGCACAAAGGATTAGAGGTTGCCAAGCTCTAATTCCCATTAAAATGCCCACTGGCCACAGAGAAGTTGTTATTTCGCCTGGAGCTCACCCAGATAATTATAATGGACATGCCAGAGACCACTGGCTCTAAGCCATTTGAATTAAAAGCCCAGAGGCCTGAGTTATTAATACTTTATTCTGTTTCTAAGCAAAGAATCGTCATCAATGAGTCCAATGGTAATGAGTCTCTTTACAAGTCTGAGGTTGAGTAAGGCCTCTCCTATCTTATAGATTTATTAATTTTTTAACAATAAATGGGTGTGAAATGTGCCTCTGACTGGCCATCAAATAGCCTCTGTTTTTCTCCAGGACACAGAATTCTCAGGTTTGACTAGATCTCCTAAAGATCTTATTTTGCTAGTTTCCCACGGAATTCCTTCTCGTTTCTTTTTATAAATTGTTCATTTCCAATGAAACAAGACTCACATCAGAATTTTACTTAGAAAATGTGTCTAGGGGTGTAAAATAAATGCCATTTACCCACCACTCCAAAGTATTAATTAGACTTAGCTGTTTGCCAGCTAAGTACCAGAGGAGCCCATGGTGATTAGCTGCACTAATTGGAAATTCAAGTGGCGCTGATAACCACACAAAGATAATAGGATTATACCTTCCCTCCCTGAAAAGAGAAGTAGCTTTGTCATAACTGTTTAGATGATGGCTTTAAGCTGTTTCACACCTAACTACCCCCAGATAAAGGGAACACTTTTAGATTCTATTTTTATACCTACAAAAAAAAAAAAAAAAAAAGGAAGAAAAGAAAAAGAAAAAGAAAATTCTTCCAGGTGGCAACAAAAATACAAAAGAATGTACCTCTTTGTCTCTGGATCCCAACTTGCTCTCCAAGAAGCACAGAAAAGTGACTTTACTTGACTACCAACAGCAGCTCAAGTGGAGTCAGAAAGTCAGCTAGACTTGCCCCTCCCTGCAGGAACATAGCTTTAATTTGGGTTTGCAGAAACTCTTCCAGGAATTTTTGAACACATCCATTCTCAGGACTGCCAAAACTGTAGGTATAACTTGCATTTGGGAAAGCTAAGCCGACGTTATTATCTGCATTTTATACATTAAGAGACTATCATTTGAAAAGGTTAAGTGAGTCTTTCCCATTTCCTCTTCACTTGAGAAATTTCAATGTTTATAGAAATGGAAAGTTTTCCAAACCTGACAGGTCCCAGAGATATCAAGAGGCAGGGCAGGACTCCAGCAATTTCGGTCCTCTATCTCCTTACTGCGAGCCAAGCTCTGGACCAACTTCCCTAGACAAATTGCCTTTGTTGGGTTCAGATCCCTCTATTTTATCCCCATCAATAAGATCCCAATCTGGGTGAGGAACCAAAAATCTTGTGAGCGGGTCATGTTCACTGCCTTATCATCCCTTCTGATGCCCAGGCCAGCTGTTACAGACTATGACATAATCAATCACTAAAGAAAATTGCACAAGGGAAAAAAAGGAGGGTGGAGTTGGAAATCTTTCTCAGATGTTAAATATTCAGAAGAGATAAATTAACATATATTTATTTCAAGTAAAACGAAAAGCAAAGATATTCACACTTATAGTCAAAGTTCTGGTGGCCATGAGGGGTAGATTTTACCCCTGGATTGATCAGGTTCTTTCAGCAACTTGAGGGGCCAAGGTGTTTTCCAAAGTAAAGGTATGAAGCCAGGCCCACATTACCAACCTCTCTGGTTTGACAAAAAAAAAAAAAAAAAAAAAATTGTTTTTTTGGATAAATGTAATTGCATAGCCACTGGCTCTACCCACACTTGAAGGCATGCCTTCTCTAGCACATGGCCTGACTCACATGGAGAATCTCAGGAGGTACAAAAGCCATGTGGAGTTGCCATAGCAACTTAAGGAAGCCTGAAAATCCAACTTATCCCTACAGGTCTCCATCACAAGCCCGGGGCATAATTTTAGATATTCTTTGGATTGGGGCATGACATCTCCAGAAAACTCCATCTAAATGTTACCATTTATCAGGGAACGCAATGAATACTCAAGATCACATTCCTGAAAACGACTTTGGGGAACTGGAGTCTGAAGAAAAAGGTCCTCAGGGAATCACAGAGGTATTAGTGCAAAGAAAGGCGGGGAAACTATGGATGGATTCTGAGGCCCTTTCTGGGGGGAAAACCACACAGAGCACAGAGGCTTCCTAGGAAAAGCTTCACTGAACTCCAGGGTCAGGATTTCTAAAGGTGGAGAGGAGTCCACCCACAGTGGAGTAAATCAAAGACAAACTTTTTCACTGTGAAATTTTCACCTGGGTTATCCAATAACCAGAATAGGATTTCGGGTTCATTTGAATTTTAGGCCAACTGAGAAATAAGTTCCTCACTAGAATATAAGCTTTATGCAAGCACACACTTTGTTTTATTTATTTCCCTACCCTAATGCTGAATACTATGTACTATGTGCCTGGTTCATAGGAAGTACTTAGTCAATGTTGAAGGAAGGAAGGAAGGAAGGAAGGAAGGAAGGAAGGAAGGAAGGAAGGAAGGAAGGAAGGGAGGGAGGGAGGAAAAGAGGGAGGGAAGGAGAAAATTGTCGATTACAAATTTTTCTAAGTCTAAGAAAACTGAATCTTTGGCAGTAGAGAAACTTTAGTAACTGCAATTATGGCTATTCAGCCCTGTAACAGTAGCTTCAGAAGATATAGGGGATCAAATTAAATGTGTACTTATTGCCCTAAGGAAATAACTTGGAACAGATTTTTGTTTGTGTTTCTGTGTTAATAGAGAATGGAAGGGCAGTGAGGCAATAGCTATTGGAAGCTGGAGAAAAAGGGGACCTGAATTATGTGCGGGCAGAACAATTAGTAAAACAGTCGCTTGAGGTAACTTGAAAATTAGATGCGAGTACCCAGAAGTGCTGAGCTGCTACCAAAAAAAAAAACCAAAAAAACATGTGGCATCTGGAATTGTGTAGTGGGCAGAGCCCTGGCAAACCTCAAGATGGGGCTTAGTGATAGTTAGAAGGGCAGCGAGAAAATTGCTTTTGGAAGCCGGAGAAAAGAAAACCTAAGTCATGTATGAGCAGATTAATTAACAAAACTGTCACCTACAGTAACATGGAAAACAAAAAGGATACCTAATTAACTTGTGGATCCAACTAAGGCTCCATGCAGAATGTTGAAAGTAGCACCTGGCATCTTTTAGTTGCCTGAGATAAGTTATAGGAGGAGTAAGATGTACTAAAGAATAAGTTGTTCAGTTTTCATCATAATTTAGAGAAAATATAAAGGACTTTGGGGCTCAAGAGTCAAATGAATTCCCAGCCCCAGTGTGTTTTGGAAAACTATTCTCAAAGTGAGAAAGTGCCTCAAGAAAAGTATCACATTCAAGGTACTACCAGTAAAATAGGGTCTCAAAGTAAAGGTCAAATCAATAATGTTGTTTATGAAAATGCAAAGATTTAGAGCACTGCCTCATACACTCTAAGCTAGACAAAAAGGCTTCTAATAATCCTCAGAACTTATAGACTCTCAATGAGGAGGGGGGATAAAAAGGCCTCCTAAAAATATTAAGGGCATTGTCCCATAGCAGTTTGACTTGCAGGCAAAATATGAGAGAGGGGTCCATCCTGAAGAACTTTATGGGTATGATAAAGCTAGTGTCTAATAAAGTGAACCCATAATAAGATTTATAAGCAACCTACAAAGGCTTTAAGAGAATTATACTACATTTAACATTGCCAGATTGTACTCGAAGAGACACAAACATTCCAAAATGAAATTGGAATTTTAAAATGAAAAGAAGCCTCCTGAGGTCTCAGCCTTCCTTGAGCAGGATGAAGACTGAAAAGTGGCTCGGCTACACTCATGGGCCATCGAGAACCACACTCAGACATCAGAACTAGACCCTACCCAAGAGACTGGCCACAGGTACCCACCTGGATTTCAGATTTGCTCAAGACTATTGGCTGTTATATTTCTCCCATCTCCCCTTTTTTTGAATGGGTGTTTTTATTGCAGTTTTTCTGTCTTTTCTTCATCATGGTGATGATGGGCAGAAGAGGGAAAGATGACTCATCTCTAGATTTTAGAGATATTTAGTTTGAAAGCAGCCACACCTCAGAGTTCTTATTCTCCCTGGACCTGATCTAGATGATGAGGTTCTAGGCTTCAAACCTGAGCCATGATGCTGTAATGGAATGAGACTTTAGGAGTCCCAGAGAGAGACTGTATAGGAAGAATGTACAGGAGGGATGAAAATTATTAAGAGTTCAGAGAGTTGTCAGTGACAGACAAGTAATTTATCAGCTGCCCGCAAATCATGCTCTTGTAGAGTCGCCTTCCAGACTGACTCTGGGTTTGACCATGGGACAAGTTTTGGTCAATGGGACATTAGCGAATGTGTTGCAAGGAAAGGCTTGATAAGCACCTATATACTGGGCTTGTACTTTTGGAATACTCTATTAATCTTTTCAATATTAACTTTAATACTTCAGAGTGTGTTAGAGGCTTCCAAATTCCAACAATTTGAAGGCTCTATTCAATTGTTACTATAATATAGTCTAAGATGAACTATATAAAATTTTGAATCGTATGAGAAAATAAGCACTCACTCTCCATTAGAAGACAAAGATTCCTAGAACATACTGGTGCTATGATCTTAGGGAAGTTCTTTTCCATCACCTTCTCCTGTTCTATTTTCTTTATAGCACCAATCACTGTATGAAAATATCTCGTTTATTTATTTGGTCATTCCTTTGTTATCCTTGCCCCACACTGGAATGTAACCTTCATTCTGTCTTCTTCTGTTAGACTGCCAGCATTTCAAACACTCCCTGGAACAGAGTAAGGGCTCAAAAAGTACTCTATAAAACATAATGCTAATTTAAGATACATTTTGGAGGAGGGAGAGTGGGTGAGGTATTAATTACCAGTGTTCAGCATTTGTCATCCTCCTCCCCTTCCTGACACATGACAGATAATATTTCTTAGTCCCCCTGCCATTGGACAAAGGGGCATGAAAGTAGTTCAGGCCAACAGGCTGGGAGCAGAGTGATGTGCATCACTTCCCAGTTGAAGGATTTAAGATCTAGTGCTGGCTTCTCCCTGACCTCTTTCCCTGCCACGGAAATGGTGAAGCTTTCTGTGGAGTTGCAAGGGAAGCTTTGCTCCCACATTGAATGTGACCACCTTGGAGAACCACCTGGAACTGCAGGAGATTTTCCCTGAGCAAGAAATACACTTTATCGTGTTAAAACACGGAGTCAGGAGCTGTTTGCTCCCGCAGCACAACCAGACCTACCCTGACTGAGGCAGCACTTGACTGTGAGTACATCCACTTTAAGAACTCTGGAACTAGAAAGGCTAGATGGTCATTTATAGATTCAAGACAATTTATTGGGTATCTCTTATGTACAAAGCACTGTTCTAAGTCAAGGAATATAAAACAAATTTGAATTAGACACTGCTTTCAAGGAGTTTATCATTTCATAGGAGAGATAAAGTGTGTACATAAGGAACTGTGGTACAGGGCAGAAAATTGTCATAAGACAGGTGCAGGCACAGTGCCATGGAAATCTACCTGAGATAGACGTGAAGACTCTTAGCCTAGATCCTTATGGGTATGCAACTTATGAAAGTATGAAGAATGACTTTATGGCCATATGTGTCGTAGAGCAAAAGATCGAGCCATTAGGCCTGCTGCGCTCCCACATTCTCATTTCTCTGTGCACCCCACCTTCTAGATAACCCAGTATGGGTTGAATTGTGCCCTCTTTCAAAATGTACATGTTAAAGTCCTAACCCCAGAACGCAATCTTCTTTAGAAATAGGGTCTGCCAGAGGTAATCAAGTTAAAATTAGGTTATTAGCATGCACTTGAATCCAACATGTTGGATTCTATATGAGGGGAAACATGCAGACAGGCATGTATGCAAGAGCGCTAAGTGAACACTATGGTGGCGGTCAGGGTGACACGTCGGCCACACAAGGAAAGCCAAAGGTCACCAGAAAACCTCCAGAAGATGGGAGAAAGGCACAGGACAGATTCTTCTTCACAGCCTTCAATAGGAAGCAACCCAGCTGACAGCTTGATCTCAGACTTCCAGCCTCCAGAACTGTGAGATGATATATTTCTGCGGTTTAAGCCACTCAGTCTGCGGTGCTTTGTTACAGAAGCCTCAGAGAACCAATATAAGCCTTAAATAGATGCACGAGACAGGGAAAGGAATAAAAGCCTGAGACTATTCAGCCAAGTCCATGTCCCAGAGGCCCATTATCTGTTTCTCTTTCCTCCTCTCTACTGGCAACAAATCAGGTTGATGAGGAAAAGGTGGAAAGTAACCAAAAATTTCTGGCTATCATTGCCTGGGGTGGAAGAAAAGATAGAAATGTGTGTGTGTGTGTGTGTGTGTGTGTGTGTGTGTGTGTGTGTCATTCTTTCCATCTTCAGTGAATGTCTTTTAAGCATAGTTTTGATTTTTTTCTCCCGAGCAACCAAGTTTCACAAAAAGTCTAAATTTTAAAATGCCCTAAAACCTTTTCATGTTTGTGTTTGAAATTTTCTCAAGCTATATGGGTGTGTATAGCATTAGAACGGTTTGCTTCTGATTATTCCAGTGAGTTTCTAACTCATTAACTATCTGGGCCTTCCACACACCAATACAGAGGGGTCCCTTTGGTTTGGTTTTGTTTTTAAAATATTTATTTATTTATTTATTTTGAGAGAGAGAGAGAGAGAGAGAGAGAGAGCGCGAGCGAGCGAGCGCAAAGGAGGGGCAGAGAGAAAGAGGGAGAGAGAGAAACCCAAGAGTCGGATGCTTAACAACTGAGCCAGCTAAGTGACCCTGGAGAGGTCCTTTTGAACATGTTTCCCACTCTTGGTGTCTCAGGTTCTCTCATATATAAAAGGCAACATCAAGTAATGACACCGGCTCTTCATCTGGTTTGTCAAAGTGCGTCTGAAAGCAATTCCAAATGAGGAGAACCAAAATATTTGGAGTAATGTCAGCATCTCTGGTAGACTACAGTCTCCCCTGGTGATCACTTTAAAATGCAAATCTCTTTAGTTACTTAAGCTCTGGCTGGTTTTTCTTTTCTTTTTTTTTTTTCATTCTCACTATTTCATACTCACTGTTTGTAGGACTCTAAACATACATTTTGCCTCTCCTACAGGTATGTCAGCCACGGCCAACTTACTGACAGAGTGACAAAAGGTACCTCGCATTACTAGACGCCTCACAAAATACACAAATGACAGAATCCTTGCCCTCTAGGGAGGATAAAAAGACTAATGGAAGAAATGGTATTTCCACCAATGCACATATTAATATTTGACTTGATTAAAAAATGCTCATCTAAAGAAAAATAATTTCCCTTGAAGTCAAGAAGTTTGACGATAGATCTAACAGTAAAAGGAGAAGGAAAAAGGTCGTGGGACTAATAATAATAATTAGCACTTATGTTGGCACTCTTTCTATCTTCAAAGCAGTTTTTGAAATATTAACTTGTTAATTTTCCCAATGTTCTTGTCAAGCTTATAGAGCTTTACACTGTTCTGATGTTCCCTCCAGTATAATCCCATATAATATGTGAACGTTCAATTGATTTCTGCACACAAACACTACTGGAGGTCTGATCAGCCCGCATGGCATCTGATACCCAGTCAGCTCCCAAACTTTGCTGCAAAGAAAAGATGGAACTTCCTGCCTTGTTAGTCCAAAGACCCACTCCAGAGTGAAGGGTCTGCCTAGAAAAAGGATTATCACTTTAAACACCTATTCGGATTTCATCAAGAGGGCTCTTTCTATTTCTTGCCATTTAAATCGTGAGTCCCTCAAGCAAATGGACTGTGTATTTTTCATGTCCGTTCCCAGGATCACCTAGGCCATGTGCTGGCTCAGAGTGATACTTAATAAACGTTCACTGAACAATAAAAATGAAGTCTTTATTGAGAACCTATTGTTGAACTGTGAAGAATAAATAGCATGTGGTATCTTTCCTGCCCTCTGGAAACTCAGCACAGAAAAGGAAGCAGGACTCAGGCGTGGGAAACAACTAGATGCAGAATACAACTAAAAGCCATGATGTGTGGCACCAGAAATGAACGCTGGGGGCGGGGGTTGAATTATATACATTTGTCTTCCCAACCCATTAACTTCACTTCCTTCCTTTGCGTTTATGCAAGTGTGTCTAACCAACTTGTGACCCGCACTAAGTTGCTACAATAGTAAAATATTAACATCTCCTAGACTGCTTAATACTGAGACCTCCCTCATTTGGAAATGACATACATACAAAACCAATTCTTTCTGTGTAAAACAACCACAAAAACACAGAAATAAACACACACACAGAAACACACACACACATACACACACAACTTTAATTCTCACCCTTCGTCTAAATTAAAGCTTCAGGATGTTTTGAAGAAAAAGTAAAACAGCTCCAAGCTCTAACTGAAATTTTGTAAGACTTCTCTGGGTTTGAGGAAAGTTGATTTCTGAAAGAGAGTTTTATTGAATTCTTCTTAAGGTGGAAATTTGTGATTCCTTCTCTTTGCGTGGGAGTTGTGTAGCAATAGTGGAAACCCATACCCCCAGTACACATTTCAATCCACTGTGCTTTTCCCAGGGTATTCTGAACCTTGTCAAGATATTCTAGAGGTGCCATAAACAGTCATGTCCAAAACAGAATTTATTCTCTTCCCCTAAGCCCAAGCCTGTTCTTCTTTCCAGCTATGAAGGCCACCAAGACTGGGCACACCTGCGAGCCTTCCCTGTCACGAACTGCATCTCATCAGGCACAGAGTCCTACCTATTCAGCCCCCTCTGTGCCAGTCTAATCTTCCTCCCTGCCACTCACACTGTCTCAAGCTCTGTCTCAGGTTCAAGGGCAGAGCGTCAGTCTGTCCACTTCATCTTCCTTTCCCCCACCCCGCCTAACTATAGCCTCCAGACACTCCTCTCTTCAAGTCCACCTTTACTTCACTACCTGTACACCTGCAGATTTATTGTCTCTAAGCTCCAAATACACCCTTCCCTGCCCTTCTTGGAGATACTGGAGCTGAACCCAAGTAAATGTTTCTCTTTTGCGAGGAGGCACGGTGCCAGCCTTGTCAGTAGAGGGCGCTAGAGGGAGACTGCAAGACAAGAGTCTTGCCTTCCTGGTTCCAGAGTTTTTCTTCCTACCAAGCATTGCACGTAGCTTCCTTCCCTAGGGGCACTCCTTTGCCAGTGGTGCGCTGGAGGTCTGCGAAGCAAACCCTCCCACGAGTTCCGTCCCCACTCCCACAGGTGGCTTCTGCTCGCCGGCCCAGCCTGCATCACCTCCGTGAACTTCTCTGCCTTTCCCTGGTCCACACTAGATGAATCCCAGCCTTGGCAGTGGAGAAGGATGCCTCCTCCAAGTCTGTTCCTAGCATGCATGCTCCCTTGGCCCTGTAAGAAATGACTGCTCCCTACATCTTATTCCTGTACTCTTGATAGCTCTCTTTACACGTCTTAGGAGGTAATACCCTTTAACTAGCTAATAATTTGTATGCGGTATTAAATTTTCCCTGTTCAAATTGCTATGAGCCTTTAGTCTCCTGGCCGAATCCTAATTGGCTTACTGCTTGTGTTCTAAATATAAATCAAATCATATCAACCCCTCCTACAAATCTGCATGGACTCCTCATCGTGTATAACAGGAAATCTAAATTATCCTTGGGTCCAAAACAAAAGTCTAATTGGGAACTATAATCACACAGTTTGACTGTCTCCACAGATCACACGAACCCAGTCAAGATTCCATGGCTGCTTGCTTTTGTGTTTGGTGGGCATGGCATTGGACCACATGATACCAGGGGGGATGCAGACGTACCCTCCTTCCCGTGTTTGCCACAGCTCACCTCTCATGGGAGCTGCTGGAACACAAGCCAGAGGTACCCATTCACTGCCCACCAAGCTCCAGGGTACCCACGGACGAAAGCAACCCAGCCACAGCGGTCCTCCGTTTCCCCCATAATTCCGCCTCCATCCCGAACGGCCTTCAGCATGCTCTCTGAAACGACAGATAGCAGTCCACTGAAAGAATTCAAGGCATGTTGCAGACAAACTTTTCTCCTTGTTTAAGTCTTCTCAGAAATGGCTGGTTCTGTTTCACTTCAAAAGGCCTCCGGCCTCCTGGCCAAAAAAAAAAAAAAAAAAAAACCACAGTCCTGGGCTGCCGTATCTCTCCCCCTCTCCCACAGACATCACCAGGAGCCCAATTCATCACATCCTTAACAGCACCCTTCAGATTCATCTGTCAGGGCAGAGGACCCAGATTAAAAATGAAACGACCATTTCCCTTGCTTGACAAGGGGAGACCCAGTCCGCCAAATTTCCATCCCTATCACTGGGGAACAGGACTTTAGGAAATAAATAATAAATGCTTTCGGACCTCAGGCCACGTAGCCTAGAATACTTAGGGGCTTCTTATCTTTGTGCAACAATTATTCCAGTTAATAGGTTAAGGGATATATATATGAGATTACCGGTAATCCTTTCACATTGTTGTTCAGCACTTACTTGAGATGCAGGGCACACATATTTAAGAATTAGCACCCCTCTCTCCTCGCTCGTACCCTTAGAGTGATACCACTTCCTGCTCTCTTCCCTTGCAGAATAGACACAAAGAATAGTTACAGTAGGGAGGTTATTACAATCAGGCTCTTTTATATCTTTTAGGCAATTACAGGCAAAGACAAGAGTGCCTGATGCACAGCATTTTCAGAATTTGTAATTTTGGCATCTCATCTTGCCAAGCCGTGATAACATCCAGATGTTGCCCTATTGAAAGGTGTTAAATAGAATAAACCTCGAGCCAAGAGTACTTCCATGTTTTATTTTGGGGGCTTCCAAAATGTAAAGTATATCATTTTTTTTTCTTTAAAATATCAGAACTTCCATACTTTAGGAAATAACGTTCTGGCCTGCGTGATGTCTTAGTGTCTGATGATAACAATGGCAGCAGTAATGTTTTATTGCTTTAACAAGCATTTATATAGTGCTTACTATGTGCTTTTCAAATATCTACTTATTTAATTCCCTCCATACCCTATGCTGATACAACCACCTTCACTACAGATTTCCCCAGATTAATGGTCTAATTCCAGTTGGATGCTTATAAAATGCCGCTTCTTCCAGGGCTGTTTGCATGTAATGGGAAAGGAATGGCCACTCACTGAAGGCTTGCCAGGGGCTCAGAAAAGGCAGTCTTCATAAATCCATGAAGAAAAGGTACATGCTCATTCACAGAGTTTGCCTGAGAATTCGGGAGGAAAAAAAAATTAAATCCTCAAGTCAACCCTTACGAATCACATCCTGGATACAAGTTACCTGGAGACATTTGGAGGTGGCAGGGTTTTTTCTAGAATGGGCTACCCAGGCTGTAAAAAGGCTGCCCACTGTGCTCACTCAGCGAGTCCTTACTGAGCACCTGGTTGGTATGTGGGGGCCTCTGTACTCAGTGCCCCTGTGGCCTCGCACACCTGGGTCAGGCTGCGTGCCAGGTGCTAGCAGAAAGGATGGCACAGGGTGCTAGGGGAACGCGTAGGAAGGACACATAACCCAGCCTTCAGATAGCCAAGGATGGCCTCCCTAAGTCTAAGCAATGACCTAAAAAGTGAAAAATAAAGCATTGCATTGTCAACCCCACAGAGCCTTTGTTTTTGCTGCCTCTGACCTTGAGATTGTCCTCTTGAGTTAAACGCCTGGGGGTGGAGGGTTTAACTTTGAAAGTCCAGTGTCAGAGGCATCTCCTTAGATTTGTCCCATTCTGGAATGTTACTTTAAATAAGGCTGGCATTCTCACTAGTTCCTTATCCCAGGAAGGTTCTTTATGACATTCCCCAGCTCCTTTCAAGAGCCAACATGTGAACTTTCTGGCTCTTCAACAGGTAGATGCAGATGGCACCCACAAACCTCTTTCCCTCACGTACCTGGAGCCTGCAGAAGAGACAGAAAGATGCGGACCTTAGATTCATCTATCACCTTCCCTCCATAACCCAGGCAACTGGAACCAGTATGAAAAGCAGCTTATCCTGGGGCAATTGCAGCTTTCTCCATGGACATAGCACAAAGCCAAGGGGTGTAGGCTATTGTATCCCAAGGACTGGGGATGAGGGTAGGGGGAGATGACCCTGGGTCATGATCAAGAATTAAAATTTAGGGGCTGTTCATGGCACTAGTACCCTAAGAATTTTCAAGTCACTCAAAAAGGCAATATTCCAAAATCCAGCTACCATGTCTAAGCCAGGCAGGAAGAGAAGAGTGAGACTAAGTGCCTAAGAGAGGAGAACCACCAGAGATTTATGTGTAGGGAGCTTCAGAGCAGGAGGAAGAGAGGAGAGCCCTGAAGAAACTCTATAGAGCCAAGGAACAAGCAGCTACAGAGGACCAATATAGGATCTCTGCAACTAGGACAGGGCCGTGCTCTGAAGTTTTAGGGGAGGCCAGAAGGCTGCCAACACACTCACTTCACAGCTGGCAGGAGAAGGAAAAAAACACACAGGAAGACCTTGAATTGCGAGTAATTTGTCCTGCGGGTGTCCCGCAAGATGGGCAAACACTTCTAATAATTTTTTTTTCATGTTTTCTTTATTTTTGACAGAGAGACAGAGCCCAAGTTGGGGAAGGGCAGAGAGAGAGGGAGACACAGAATCCCAAAGTAGGCCCCAGGCTCTGAGCTGTCAGCACAAAGCCTGACGCAGGGCTCGAACACACAAGCTGCAAGATCATGACCTGAGCCGAAGTCAGACAGTCAACAGACGGAGTCAACCAGGCGCCCCACGTCTCTAATAAATTTTAAAATGATAAATGAGTGATGTCTTGCAATACGAGTAGTACATGATGCTAAACATCATGTGATCACAACTGAGCCAATGTTTCCTCTCTCTCTCTCTCTCTCTCTCGCTGTAGGATTGTGGGTGATTGTCAATGCAATGTCACATTTCTGTGAAATCCTCAAAAGGAAGCAAAAACAAGTGTCATTGGATAGGTTCCTTGTTAAAGTTGCAAGAAAAGAAAGATTCCATTGAGCCAATAGATAGCAGTTATTCCATTAGTGATAGTGAAAGTCGTCCTACACAATAACCCTCCTCTTTCTTGTCTCCCTCACACCAGCCACAAAGGTTTTCAAAGATAAGTTCAAGTGAATTTGTTTATTTTTCTTTCTATCTTGTATTTTCTTTATTATTTTGTACTATATGACAGAACTGTAATCATTTTTATATGACTATTTTTGGGTTGTGGAACAAATCATCTGTGTTCCCATTATTTCCTATCAGGAAATTCGCTTTGAGATACAAGTGCTTTGGATTACAAGCGTGTTTCCAGAATGAATGATTCTTGCAAACCAAGGTTTTACTGTACTCAGTTGCTCAGTATTAGCCTCTGCAGAGACACTTCAGAGCAGAAGCTCCAGGCCAGGAACACGCTGCCATGTCTGGTCACAGATGCATGTTCCAAACCACCCCATTTCTAAGCTACTCAGGTTGGCCGAGATCCACACTTTACATGACCTTACGACAACCCTACCCCAAGCGTGTCTGGAATGAGGCGAGAAGAAAAACGTTCCCTTCTAACAACAACAACAAAATCATGACACTGAATATAGTTCAAAAGAGTTTTTGAGAGTACATACAGTTTGAAGACACAAGGATGACATTCACAAGGCTCTGCCTCCCTGGAAGAGCTCACACAGCCCAAAGTGAAAGGTCGATTGATCAAAATAATTGAACAATAATCCAGGCTCTCATTCATTCAACAAACATCCCCTGCTCACAGCTCGAAGGTAAATATATACATGGTCTTATGTGAGTACAGAGATGCTACCGCTCTACCAAGGAGACCCCAGAAGAAGTAGAAAGAAACTGAACAATTCCAGCTGAGAAAGGATTGTAATATGTGTTTGCCAGCCCTACTTGGAAAGTCCCTATATCAGGGGGAAGGTGAGACTGGGATCCTTATAATTACCCGGGAAGAGACATGACATTTATTAAAAAAAAAAAAAAAAATCTGTGTCCATGAAGACTGTCAACTTTTGGAGGGCAAGAAAAATGTTCTCCTCACCCCACGACCCCAGCTTTTCATTAGTACCTGGTACATAGTAGATAACAAATATATATATTTAAGTGAATTGACCTGAGGCTCTTGTTTTTCTAATTTTACAAATGGCATCAAGGACTGAAAAACAATGAAATGCAAAGGAATAAGGCTAGTAGTTTGACTTTAAAAGTCTTTTTAACTCCTTTTCTCTATTCCTCATAGACAAAGAAGACTGAAGCCTGGCCTTAGGTTTGATTTTGTATATTTTTTTAAAACTCCATTATGGAAACTGTCTTGAAAGGTCTGGAAAACAAGTACTGGGAGGCTGCAGAGGGAGAAAGAGTCAGAAGCCAGGGGGCAGCAGGTGGTCCATGGATGTTTGTCACACATTTGTTCCAGACATTCATCACAAGCTCAGCAAGGAAATGACAAGCTTGCCCAATCAATAACGCTTCTATTGTGTTTCATCTCTTTGGATTTGCAGAATAATTTGGTAATTCTGCTTCTCAATCCTGAACATCTTGAGCAAATGAAGATGATTATGGGTGTCTCAGCCCATCCGGCTCTTTATCTGAAAGCTGCCCATCTCCTGTGAGAAGTCAGCTTTCTTCCCAAATGTACAAGGTGTTCAAGAGGGATTATTCCTTTGTTCCCTCCTGAAGATGTAGGAAAGTCTACCTCGTGTCCCCATCATCATGGGCCCATCTGACTATCTAGCCGGCTTGGCCCTGGGGCGCACCACCACAACAGCACAAAGGACAGCGCCAAGAGGTGACTTTTTAAGTATCACGCCGATCCTGCTGCAACCTTGGAAGCGTCATTCCGGCAGACAAGAAATCACTGCTGGAGGCCCCACTGAGTTTCTCAACAGTGGAAAGTATTCGAGTGTGCTGCCTGAGTACCCCAGGCCGACCCTGGGGAGCTGCCTTTATTCATTAATAGCAGTTCCTGAGTCTTGCCAGTTAATAGAAGATGCTCTCCAGAGACATGAGCCATCACTCCTAATTTGGCGTCAAGGATTTTGATTGCAACCTGGAGACTCAGAATTTAAGAGCGGGGGCAGGCAGAGAGAAAGCCCGGCAGAGGAGGAGGCCAGGAAGAGGGGAGGGTCGGGGAAAGGAAATGGACGGAGCAAACTGAAGAGGGACAGACACACACAGAGATGCAGACACAAGGAGGGGAAAGAAAACACAGAGCGGAGATGAAATAAAGGAGAGACTGAGCGGAAACATTTTTCAAAGCAGAGCTCGTCATTCTCTTTGCAGACTTGTTAGTTGCAGGTTTCTAATGCCACTGATGAGGCGTGGCTCAGATGCTAAGGGCTGGCAGTGGTTGTTTCCTCAAGGACCCGCTGAGTGGAGCAGAGCACAGGGTTGGGCCAGCAGATGAACTGAAAGGAAAAGGGAGCTAGCTGCTTTTCGATTTGGAGAATGATATCCAGGAAGGAGCGAAGTTATCCAGGGAGAGGGCGGCATGCATTCAGGGCGGACTCCAAAGAATTGTGGGGTAAAATGTTTGTGGGAAATAATTTGAGGGTAAGGAGGGGAAAATAAAGGCATATATCCATATTATCATGCCTGTGCTTGCTCATTGGGTCTCCTTTTCTTCTCTTCCCCTCATTCTTATTGTGTCCCTATGTGCACAGGGAGGAAAAAAAAAACCTAAGGGTTCACCATGTTTCCAGCAAAAAGGGAGAGAAAAAAAGATGAGTAATTTCCATAATATATTATTACATCAGGAAAATTTAAATTTAGTGTTATAAATCTTTTTTGTTCACCAAATATGCTGTCAATTTGAAGAACAACTATTTGGTTCTTTCTACTTTATCGTGTGTGAGCTTAATTAATCACAAAGGAATCCTCTGCAAACCATTTTCCAGCCCAAGAGACGATTGTTTTCTATAGCACGATGTTTCCTTCTAACTAAGGATGGCACTAAACGGGAGAAAACATTAAAACCCTGATGTGCATCATAATGAACTCCATGCGAAGTAGTTATATTAATGTAATGGAGTTGAGATCTTAATTGCACTCGTGTTTATATTTGCAACCTCCTTTTTTAAAGCCTTTTTATTTTACTAAATGATTTGAACGACGAGGTAGGAGAGGTTACTTGGCCTGCTAAATAGAGATGGGTTTCACCACGCTAAAGGAGGAAAAATGAATCTGGGAGGGAAGACTGGCTAATTTAATTTCGTAAAGTAGGTTTTATTCTCAGTTGATAATGGCTAAAATTGCTCTGTGAAAGCAATCTTTCCCAAGCCAGAAAATGTTCCCTGGACGCTTAAAAAGAAGCATGTCCAACAGCCCTTTTTTGTTCCTCCCTATGACAACCATTAGCTGCCACGGAAAAACCTCCAGCTCCAGTGCTGAATCCTGTATGAAGCAATTTAGGCAGATGCATCCTCTGGCCTCTGATTGAAAGAGCTGATAGATGGTAGCATACCTCCCAGCCAAACTCAGGATGGGACAGACTGCACAGTAGGAGGTGGAGGGAAAACCCTCCATAAAGCCTGATATGAAATAGGCATTCAATTAAGAATATTTCCTGATGAATGAAACAACGAATGAGTGAGTGAGTTAGTGAGTGGAGCTGTCAGGACTTTTAGTCAGAGGATGGGACCCTCCCCTCTCAACTCTTTTCCTTGTTCCTGTTCATCAGACACAGACTAAGGGGAAATATGCTTACCTTTTCTAATTAAAACTCATTAATGTGGACACTGGGCAAATATTACACTTCCCTCCCATAGCTCAGCCAGGAATTATCCTGCCATGTGCTGGCTATGTTATCAGACAGAGAGGGTGGTAGTGTTGTCCAGTTATGTGGTGCCTTTCTGAGATTTTTTTCTCTTGGGTCTTAAGACTTAGAGTTCCTGTTCACCCCCAGAGCCATATGTTTTTATGTGGATACCAATAATCAAATAAACCAACCTTGTGCTGTTTGTTGGGGGCTGCCAGGAAGCCCAGGAAGTCCTGCAGCCAGCCACTAGCACCTGCACTGAGCCAGGCAGGCAGAGATGATGTACTCACCCTACCCTTGACTTTATCCTATGGCCACCTTCTTCTTCTTCTCCTTCTTCTCCTTCGTCTCCTTCTTCTCTCCCTCCTCCTCCTCATCCTCCTCCTTCTCTTCCTCCTCCTCCTCCTTCTTCTTCTTTCCATTCTTCTTCTTCTTCTTCTTCTTCTTCTTCTTCTTCTTCTTCTTCTTCTTTGACTCCAGCACATTTCTTTGTTTATTTATATATTTGTTCATAGCTTACTCAGTGTGGGTTTTGGGTTATGATAATCAGATCCTTCTCTATGGAGGAAAAAAAAAGAAAAGAAGAATGAAGGGAAAGGGATAAAGAGATGTGGAGTTGAATTAGAGACTGTGATGCTTTCAATCATTCAAAAACATTCGTGTTTTCTCATGGAATGCCTGGCACTGTACTAGGTGCCGGCGAGTTTAGGGCCCAGTAGAGGAGGCAGATGGGAACACAGAAATAATTATAAAGCTTAGAGTGGGACCACATACCTATGAACAAAATGCCATGGAGCAAGTAGAGAGAGCCAGTAATTCTACCTGGGGGATTCCTGTCAGCCTAAGGTGAGAAGTCATTTGTCAGTTAGAGAAGGGGAGAAAGGCTATCCCCAAGAGAGGAGGCATCACATGCAGAAGCACAAAGCCATGAAAGGGTATGAGAAGCCCCATCTGGCAGAAGATTGGTATGCTTGGGGTGGGGAGACGTTGGAGGGACCGAATTTGAGGAATAAGAAGTCAGTCACGGTCAGATTTGTGAGTGCCTCAAATAACAACCTAGGGAGTTTAGCTATTTGCCCTCGGCATTAGGAAGCCAGGGGCAATATCAAAACCAAGACAACCATGTGGTCAAGTTTACTTTCTCCAGAGAAGCCTCTTTGGGTTGGAGATCAGCCAATGGGGCTCAAGTTTGGTGAGCCATGTTGAGAACAAGGATCAACAGACAGGTATATAGATATGTGTGAGCTGGGATGGCAGGGTTTTTCTAACTGATTGGACACAGAATCAGGAATGATAGTAATGAGCTTGGGATATGGGGGGTGGACACCAGCCTCATCGAATACAGACAAGAAGTGGAAGGGGACATGTAACCAGGGTGGAGGACAGTTACGTGCGAGGTGCCCGCAGGACATCCAGGTGGGTAGCAGAGAGCTAAAAATACAGAGTTTGGGGATGGCACCAAGAGAATTAGATTTGACATTTTTGCAAATAAATAGTACCTAAAAAGTTATAAGGAAGACAAGATCACTCAGGACACGAGCATGTACAATACAGAGAGAAGAAAGTAAGGAGCTCTGAGGTTGGGAGTTTTTGTTTTTGTTTTTGTTTTTTTTTTAATGTTATCAAGGGAGTGACTACATCTCCTTTTCTGGAGGTTTTTTAAAAATGCGAGCCTCTCCTCTTCCTAAGGTAGTTTTGGGTAGCTATTCTAACAGGCAGACCTACCTGCCAGGTGATCTTTAAAATGAGCTCAGGTGGCTGCAGTCAGACACCTAGACGCTTTACGTTGTGTTAAAAAAAAAAAAAAGCACTGAACAATAACATTAGCAAGAGGCCACCTCTCAGTGCTTGGGAAAGAACAGCTAATATCCCCCAGGGGACCAATGTCATGTTTGGAAGAAGCGGCAGAGGTAAGGAACTGGGCTGTGTGCCAGTATAAAGTGGTGTCTTAAGGCTGTTTAAAATACATCAGAAGCTATGAGTGTTGCTTTAAAAAAAAAAAAAAAAAAAAGGAGGTCAAATGGTAAGAAGTACATTGCTGTCCATAATATATAAATGTGAAGGCTAGAGACTGCCGCTAAATTCACGTAGATGAATGACTCCAGGAGTCAGGGGAGAGTGACATGTTTAAAGAATCAAGAGAACAAAGCAAGTGAGACAGAAGGGAGAAAGGCAGGGAAGCGAAAAGTCCTTGGAAAGGAATAGAACACAAGGGCAAGGGAGAAGTAGCCAGTAGGAGCCAATGTCGCAGGTCTGATTGGGAGGCAGGGGCCAATGTCACCAAAATAGCCAGACAAAGACAGAGAGTGACCAGAGAGTGTTGAGGAAGAGACAAGATTAAGGGCAGGCAGAATTTCTTGCGGTCAAGGGTAGAGACATACAGTTGAATAGAAAAGTAAAGATGGCTGCCGCGTCAATAAGGTTCTGACCTAATAGACTGGAAGTCAGAAGCCCTCAGCTCACACACTGAGCTCTGACAGGGACTGTGAGGACACAGGCAAGCGTCTGAATATATTTGCGTGTTTGTTTTCTCCTTTGTAAAATGGGAACAATGATAACTTTTTAGGATGTTTGAAAATTCAATGAGATGATACAGAAGTTCCAGACCAAGCATACTGTAAGTGCCTAATAGAGACTTTTTTAGCAATGGACAAATGAATAATGGCCAGATTGTGAAGAGTTTTGCTGATTGGGGTTGAAACAGAGGTAAAACCTGAAGGGTTGACCAGCTCCCCAAGGAAGAAAAAAGAAAAGAAGTAATTTATGTATGTTATGGTTGAATTGTGTTTCTCCCCCCGCCCTCCTGCAAAAGAAAAAAAAAAAAAAAAGATATGCTGAAGTCCTGAGCCCAGGACCTCAGAATGTGACCTTATGTAGAAGTAGGGTCTTTATAGATTTAGCCAATTCCAGATGAGGTTGTTAAGGTGGAACCCCATCCAATCTGACTCGTGTCCTTATAAAAAGGGGAAATTTGGACACAGACAGAGGACCGTGTCCACATTTGGAGGCAGGAAAATTGGACATGCACAGAGACAGGATGATGGGAGGACACAGGAGAAAGCCATGTGAAGACAGAGACAGAGATCACGGTTATTCTGCCACAAGCCAAGAAACACCAAGGATGGACGGCCCCCACCAGAGGCTAGATGAGGCCAGAGCGGTTTCTT
>NW_024412428.1:29505015-29543317 GCF_014898765.1 Herpailurus yagouaroundi | reverse complement strand
GGGTTTGTCCCCCCCCCCCCCCCCCCCCCCCCCGCTCCACCACACTTCAGAAGGAGTATGGCCTTGCCAACTTCTTGGTTTTGCACTGCTAGCTTCAGAACTATGAAATAACCGATTTGTTATTTTAAGCCACCCAGTTTTGGTATTTTGTTAAGGCAGCCTTAGGAAACTAATATAACATCTAAGTGCGGAAAAATATCAAGAGGGAGGTAGGCACCCACACTGTGTGCCCAAACCTGCCATCAACAGTTTCAACAGCAGGACAACTTGGCCTTGCAATTCTTCACATCGTCACTACCCAGGATTCTCTTCTCTGCAGTTCAAGAGACAATATGCCATCAACCTGTGTGTCTGTGGGATGACAGCTGGCAAGGTTGGAGGGAGAAGGTGAAGTGGTGAAGGCAAGTCCCAGGCAGGCCAGAGGCTGGGGCCACAGAAGGTGATTTCCTACGAGGGAAGAAGCCATTCTATTTGTCCAACTGACAAAGAAACAGCAACATAGATGAACGAGAAACAAGACGAATGTAGAATACGGTGCCATTTGTGTCCTTTGTAAAAATTGTAGCATTCACATTATTCTGGCAGAAAACTCAAAATAGAAACCTTTGTCATGCTTACTTACCAAGTTACTAATGAGGCACAGGGAGAATTAGGAAATCAGGCAACACAGAGAAACATTTATAACAGACAGAATTTTGAAAACTCAGTAAGAAGTTCAATTTGTATGGTATTTGGGAACGGGTTTACCCCTCTGGAGGGAAGAGGGGAAGAGAAGTTGGTGCCAGGCCCTTGCTAAGCGTGGACACAGGCACCTCGTTTTGTCTCTCGACGGCTCCGTCTCACAAGCAGTGAAACAGGCCCAGACAGATTAAGAAATGGGCCTAAGCTGATGAAATTCAGGGCTGGGATTTATACCCTGATATGCCTGACTCCCAAAGCAGGCCCTCTTCCCCTCACCATGTGGACCTATAAGGATATCGATTAGAATGAAATTTCTCAGGAACCTGCAAATCCAGTGACAGAGATGGCTTGGGGTAGCATCAAAGGACTTCATGATGGCATCACCCAGCAGCCTGTCCACTCAGCCCAGAGCCCAGCTTGGGCAGGCACTCAGCAACCCCACCTCTCCTCAAAGTCAAATGGCTGTCTGGGGTGTGTGTGTGTGTGTGTGTGTGTGTGTGTGTGTGTGTGTCCTTGAGGAGTTGCCAGCTCTCCACTGGGCCAGTGAGCCGCTGGGTAACTTCTAAGGGCCACCCAGACCCCTCTGGAATTGTCCCACTGCAGAGAGATAAAAGCCTGAGGACCTGGCCAGGCTCCCAGGAGACCTCCAGCCCCGCCCCCACCCAGGTGTATGCTCCCCACATCCTGAAGTAGCTCATTACAATCAGGGGCTGAAGAGTAAAACAGAAATTAAATTGACACTTTGAAGCATTAATCTAAGCACAAATTAATATTCATCAACATCTGCTATTTGTTCAGGTGAGTGTTCAGCTTAAACAAAAAAATAGCATTCTTCCCACCCAGAGACGGCGTGTACCAGAGAAAATGGAGCCCGCGCTCAGGCCCTCTGCACGCACAGCCTGCAGCTGGCTCCCTGCGGAAACCCCACCAGTGACAGTCCTCCCAAAGGGACCCTGAATAGTGTTCAATAAATCATTTTTATTTGTACACTTGTCTTCCTCCTGACTTGTAAGACATCACTATTCCTTCTCAGAAGGGAAGGAATAAGAAGCGGGGTATTGTTTATTCCATCTCTGTACTTGGCCACAGGGGCTGTCACTGTTGTCCGCCATTTGGTCGTTATCATCAGGGCAGGAGGAATCGCTTTGCCGGAAAATTACTAGCTAAATTTCCAAATGTGTGCGGAGAGAAATTTGCAGGGGAGCAAGGTCAGGTAGGGGGCCCCCACGGGGGTTGCTATAGCTCCACATGCACAAAGAATGAGGCAATTCCACAGGAAACCCTGTGCTGTGACAGCAAAGGAGAGTGCTCAGTGGTGGCACACAGGGAGCGTCACCGAGCCCATAACATCTTTAGAGCAAGGGAGTATTTTTCAGGTGATAACCAAGCTAACAGCTGTTCTCTTCCTGCCAAAACACCAGACAAATTTCTGAAAACCCTCCCGCGACTACGGGCCAGGGTGGATCTGAGGGATATCGAGAGACAGTCTGTGCCCTGGGTGGCACCGACGGCTTCAACGGGCACTTGGGAGGATGTCTCTGCTTGTGTTTTGACATTTCTCTCTCTCTCCCAGATAGTTGAAACAGAGTCCCTAAAATGGTAGAAATACAGTCAATGAAGACAGTAAACAAATCAAGAGACTCGAAGCTCTGCACAGTTTTGAAAAAAATACCTAGTGGGGATTGCACGGGTCTGGGAACCGGTCTATACCTGTGCTAAGTCATGATGGAGGGCTTTTGCAGAAGTTTGCCTACTGTGAGTGGGCAAGAACATGCACTAGTTAAGAACAAGGACTCTAAAGTCAGACTGTGAGGTTAAATTCCATCTTCGCCACTTATTACCTGTGTGACCCTGGGCAGCTTACTTAGCCTCTCTGTGCCTCATTTTCCCCATCTGTAGAATGGGAATGTTGATTGATTAAATGAGTTGAAACCTATAAAGCAGTTGACACAGTATCTGCCACCATAGACGTATCCTATAACTATTAGCTATTCTGACAACCTTAGTCATGGAAACTGTATATTGGAAAATCTCTGGTAATCCTCTTAACAGAGATTGATATTGTTGAACATGTAGAGTGAATGAACCAAAGCTGGAACTGGTCAGTATATTAAATCCAATCTGTTCATTGGTTGAACTGCTGAAGCAATTTCCATGTGGTATCTGGACTTCTGACAAGGAATTCATTCAAAGTTGAATCCCCGCAAAGATAATAAATATAAATAGAAAATCTAATATAAGAGCTAAGTATAAATATAAAAGCTAAATAGCGCGGAGATGTTACTTGGGCCACCCATATGAGGGGACGATAGATGGTGCCCGTGGACACAGACAGCAGGATCAAATGCTCCCAGAGAGCCTGCCCAGCCCAGGAGCCAGCCAGGATCCAGATGCAGATCTGAGGATGGAGAAAGCAATGGAAGCTGAGACAGAAACAGTCCCTGCTCTCATGGGGCCCACATTCCATTTGCAGGAGGGAAGGGGGGAGAGAGACAGACAAATAAGTCAACATACACACACACAAGAATAATCAATACTGAAGAGCTGTGCAGAGAAGCAAAAAGGGGGATGTGCAAGAGAGGAGAGAGTCCCTGAGTGGTCAGGGAGGCCTCTCTGAGGAGGTAACAAGGAAGCTGAGATCTGCATGAAAAGAACCAGCCATCCCAATACACACCATGGGGGGAAGGTGGTCCAAAGGGAAGAACACCTAATGCAAAGGCCCAAGGAAGGAGCATACTTGGAGAATTCAAGGAACAGAAAGAAAGATGGGGTGGCTGGAGTGAAATGGGTGAAAGAAAGTGTAGTGAAATACGAAGTGAGAAAAGGAGGTGGAGGCTGGACATGTAGGGCTCTGTAAAGCAATAGGAAATTGGGAATTCATTCCAAAGTGCAATAGGGGATAGCATTTTAAATATATTTAATTTTTAGAGCAGTTTTGGTTGATAGAATAATTAAGAAGCATATACAGATATTTCTCACATGCCCCGGACCCATTATCAACCTCCCCACCAGAGCGGTGCATTGTTACAAGTGATGAACCTATACTGACACATCATAACCACCCAAAGTCCACTGTTTATGTTAGGCTTTGCTCTTGGTACCGCACATTCTGTGAGTTAAGACAAACGTATGATGGCATATATCTACCACCGGAGGTTTTTAAGAAGGGGTGTACCATGATGCGATTGATGATTTTAAAAGATCACACTGGGGCAATGTAGCAGGCAGTCAGACTCTGACATGGCTCCCAACAACCCCAGCTCCTGGTTTTCGTGCCCTGAGTAAATCCCCTTCCCTTGAATGTGGGCTGGACTTACTGACTTGCTGCTCCTATCTAACAGAACATGCTAAAAGTGATGGGATGTCGCTTCCATGATTAGGTTTCAAAAGCCTGTGACTAGCTAGGTCTCTCTCTCTCTCTCTCTCTCTCTCTCTCTCTCTCTCTCTCTTGCCCTCTCCCTTTCCCTGATAAAGCCAGCTGCCATGTGGCAAGGAAATCAGGGATGCCTCTGGCCAACAATCCTAGAGGAAGTGCGGCCCTTAGTCTCACAGCTCCCAGGAAGTGGATTTTTGTCACGACCACATGAGGGCACTAAGAGGCAGATGCTTCCCAATTGAGCCGGAGACCAATTGCCAGAGGGCCCAGCTACACTGCCCAGATCCTAACCCATAGAAACTGTGAGGTATTAAATGTTGTTGTCTTAAGCCACTAAGTTTGGGGGGTAATTTATTACACAGTAATAGCTAACTAATACAGACTTCATGTTAAAAATGGATTTTAAGAGGATAAGAATGGACACAGGAAAATGGTCAAGCAGATACTGCAGTAGGTGAGAAAATGTTAACTTGGATTAGGACAGAGGTAGATGAGATGGAGGGAAAGGGACAGATCCCAGGGACACTGTGGAGACTTGCTATTGTATAAGATGTCATCTTGAGGGCAAAATGGGGAAGCAAGACTAAAGGAGTTTTTCTTGAAAAACTAGGTGTAGGCAAAAGTGGAAGAAAAAGAAAGGTCAAGGTTAATGTCAAGCTTATGTCTTAGTCATATGGAGTTTGAGATAATGCTTACTGAAAACTAAGTGGAGAGATCAGATAGATACTTAAATAATTATATTAAAGAGTCTAGAGTTCTGGGAAGAGATCAGGGCTGGAAAGTGGATTTTGAAGTCATTTATAGTTGATTTTTCAAGTCATGCTATAAAATGAAGCCTTTTAGGAAGTGTTTTAGTTGCCCTGCTGTATGACAAGCCACCCAAACTTAGTAGCATAAAGGAACCATTTTATTCCACTCTCAGGTTCTGTGGGTCAAGAGTATGGACAGAGCACCATAGAGAAGGCTTGTCTCTGTTGCCCAATGTCCGGATCCCCAGCTGGGCTTTTGGCTAGAGTACTACATGTGGGCTCTCCAGATGCCTAGGCTTTCCCCCAGTGTGACCCCCTCAGTCCCGGAAGCTCAGGATTCCAAAGACCAATGTCCCAAGAGAATCAGGTAGAAGCTTCCTGGCCTTTTCTGATCTAGCCTCTGGTGTCAGGAATCATCTCTTCTGCTACATAACAAATGAGTTACTAGTTCTACCCAGATTCTAGAGGAGGAGACATAGACTCCACTTCTGCATCAGAAGAAAGTCAAGGAATGTATACCCATGTTCTTAAACCTCCACAAAGAGTTAATATAGAGAGGAGAAGGAAATCCTAAGAGGAGTTCTGGAGCATTCCAACATTTAGAAGTTGAGCAGAGGCGGAAAAACTCGCAAGAAACTGAGATGGAAATCAGTGGGTGAGGATGAGGTCATGAAAGCCAAGAGAAGGATCTGTTTCCAGAGTGTAGGAGCTGACATTGTGCAAAATGCTCCCCCAAATTGAAAGAAGATAGGGACAGAGACAATGGGCTTTGATGACTGAGAGGTACTGGTAACTTGACAGAAGCAGTCCCCATGGGGTGGTTGGGACAGAAGCCAGCATGGATTGGGTAGAAAAGAGACTGCAAGGCAAGGAAAGACGCATCAACAAGCTGACAGTTGTGCATGCACTTGTGTAAACAGGTCGTTTGTGAGACCCTCGGAAACCATCAAACCACAGAACCCTTGATTTGGAAGGTCACCAAACGCATACACTTGAACATTTCTGATCTTAGGGAGCTCATGACCTCTCACAGCAGCCCATTTTATCATTGTTAGAAAAGTTATTTCTTTCATAAAATGCACTTCTGGCACCCATCTGTCTTTGTCTGCCCGGAGCAGTATACAACCAGTCTAACTCCAAAGTCATGTGCCACTGCAGGCTCTTTTTTTTCTGGAGGAAGCATTCTCAGTGTCCCTAGATTTCCAGATGCTGCCTGGTCTTCATTGCTCTCCTCTGAATGTGCTCAAATTTGTTCCCGTCACCCCCACAGTATGGCATTCAAAACCAAGCTCAACATCCTGCTGCTGTCTGCACCAACCATTACCCTTACAGCTGTTTTCGGGCTTTGTCGCACTGCTGTCTCCTACTGTAGAAACTAGGAGCCGCCATCTGTCATCCACATTGAGTCTTAATCACTAACGATATTTGATGCAATGATCTCAATGACTGTTCTTCCATAGCAAAGCTAGATGCTGCCAAGCCCAGGTACTGAAGAAGTGGCTAGAAAAAGGAAGACTTTCATGCCACCTCATGAACCTTATTGCTGTGGCTTTTTCTTTTGCACTAAGATGAAACGCAAAGAAACAGGGAAAGCTTCCTGAGGACGCTGTTGACTTGGGTCAGTCTCTGGTTGACTGGGGGCCTCTGAAGGGGTGAAATGGGGATGTGCCCAAGAGGAACCAGGGAAGTCGTGGCACTGCTCTAGGATTTGTGACCAATGCCACAATTTACCAGCCTGAACACCTTCGAGAGTTCTTCCTTCCCTCCTCTCTATGTATGTAAAATTTATCAGAAATCCTATCAAAGGTCTCTTTCCAAAATCCACTCACAAGGCTTTTGAGCTAGCTTTTTAATGCTTTCTTTCTTTTCCTTAACACTTGTCTTTCTTTTCCTCTGAACCTGTTTGAAAGTATTTCTAAGTCATTTAAATGAATATTCATATCTCCAGACTATTTTTCTATTTAAAAAAAAAAAAAAAAAGGTTAGGAAAGTTTACATGGCACTAGAGAAACAGAATCCAGGGGAGAGAGATGAGAAATCTTTTGGCTGATTTTAACCACTCCATCACTACAGCACGTGTATGTGAACACACACCCACAGGGTACACCTGCAGGTAGGGCAAAGAGAAGGCCTGCTGGGCCACACAACTCCAAAATCGCTCTTTTGTTTCTCTACTGGTACCTGCCAGCATGGGGCATCTGGGTAAAGTAGGTGGCTAAAATGTTCCGAGCAAGTTGGAGCAGGAAACTTCCCATTACCCCCATCATGACTTGCCCTCTCTTTCTTCCTTCCATGCAGGGCTTGAGACTCTATTTGGATAGAAAGAAATAAAACATCAAAGCTTGAAATATTCGTTGTGAGAGTCTTTGTTCCAGCTGCTCTTGTTCAGGGTCTAATAGAGCAATTTAGGGTTAAAGCAAGGTTTAGACCCTTCTGCTAGTCTATCAAACCCTCTCCAACTTGAGAAGGCTGAGTGGAGATTGTACCCTGAACAAACCATGCATTTTTATAACTTTGTGTCTTAGCACATTCAATACAAACAGAGTAACTATTATGAGCTCCGTGATGCCAGTCCATGGTCATGGCGCAGAGGAAGGACGTCAAACCATGTTCCATGTTTTGAAGGCAGACAGGCAGGGAAACTAAACCAGACTCTTTCACATTCTAGATTTGGAACCTTGGTCAAATTTCATAAGCCATTTGACCCTCAACTTCTATAGACTTAAAATGGAAATAAAAGTGCCTCCTTGTGGGTATATTCCTGAGAATCAAAGAGCAGTAAGTTCACAGGGCTTTGCAGGTAACAGGTGTTGCATAAATTTTAGTTCCTTTGCATTTCTCTTCTTTTAATCCCTTCTGCTTGGGGATTAATCCACCAAAACCTTGCTTTGATCACGTCACTCCCTCACTGCAACCTGGAGTCACCTCCCACTGTACAAAGAATAAGACACAGAACTCTGCGTCACCCACCTCACCCTAACTTACCTTGCAAGCCATATCCTTCCAACTGCCAGAAAGGAACACTCAGCTCCAGTGGCTGCACGACTTAAATTGCCCCGTTTCGCACCCCTCTTGCCCATCTCTGTGCTCTGGTTTGCTTGTGGCCTTGCCTCCTCTGTGAACACTATCTTCACCCATCCCTGCCAATTTAAAAGACTGCAAATCCATTAAGGACCAGCTCAAATACTTCTGCTCCCTGAAGACCTCAAGATGGGATCACTCTTTCCTTCCTAAGTCATGCTCAAGGACTAACTGTATTTCTCATAAACTACTTGACAGATACGATCTCTTGTTATTGTTGTTTACTTACATATCAGAGGCACATGTCATATGATGCGATTACTATTTGTCAATGTGTTTATTTTCCCTACTGGACTATGAACTCCTTTGGGGACAGAGACTACATCTTTATCTATTGTCTTTCTGTCTCTAGCATCTGACCCAGTGCCAGATGTCCGGTGCTCCATAAATGATTAGTAAAATGAATGAATGAATGACTTCCCTTTGTTGCTGAATTATGTCTTAGAAAGCAATAAAGTGTGTCATATTTTTATGTCTCTTACTAGGATTTGTGTGGTTACATGCAATTATGAATTATGAATATCAATAATATCTGATGATGAATAAATGGCTCCCCAAAATGGGAGTCCTGGGAGGGAACTAAATAGTATAAGCCATGGAGATCAGTAACTCAAAGCTCTGAAGCCACACATTTTCATCTCACACTTAAGCCTCTTTCATATGAATTTTTTCCAGTTGGAAGAAATATGTACTTTGGTCAAAGATGGCACAGTAAGGGTCATTTAATGCCACTATCCATGCAAAACCCATGGGTAACCAAAACTAATAATAAAAATGTTAGGGAAAAGAAACCTTTCCTGTCATTAATGCAATCAGGAAATGGAAATAATAGAAGACCTTAAACCATGCATTCTGAATAGGAGCAATCTCATCTGAAGGAGATGCTGAGGATAATGTCTGCAGTGATGTTAGCAATGGTTATTTCTGTGTAGTGGGATTTGGAGTGATTTTTTTTTTCCTCTTTGTATCTTTTTCTGTTGATCGATTTCTTTATACTGAGCTATATTGTTTTTCTAAGTTCAATGGAGTTCTTGAAAATATATCTAATATCTGAAAGAAAATATGTGGCATCTCTAATTTTTGAAAAGTAATATTATCTCTGCTCTTTACTTAAACACTTTCTACCTACTGAATTTCAACCTCAGTGACCTTAGAAAGTAAACAGTAAGCTGTTTTGAACCTACAAGAAACCATTAGGAAAACCATTCTACCTTTCCAAATACCCTACCCCTCTGGGGCTGATGCACTTAATCAATTCTTAGGAAGGTTACATAAGCCAGAGAACCATCTTTGGTTTTCACCCTCTGGAGAAAGGCCTTTCACATAATGTTAAAAGAGTTGTTAATACTCTTCCCACACGAAAGCAACATCATTCATAAGACAAATAATTGTGGCAAATAAAAAAGTTATACTGCTGTGCATATAGTTTCTCATTTGAAAAGTCTTCAGACCCACCCTCACCAAAATAAAAACGAATGCCAAAAGGAAAAGGAAAATTATTTTCCACCTAATTTTTACCCAAAAGTTTTCTAAACCAATATGACCTTTTATATCAGTCTCAAAATGACAACATGGTGAGGCTCACAGTCATTATTATAAGTACATTGAATTCATATGTCCTGGCAGCTAATATCTCGGCCCACATATGGAGACCATTTGAGGGTTAAGGGTAGGAAAAAGTCAGACAGGTTCAACATGAGCCAGGTGCCTCTTCAGCAAGAAAATGTTCAGCAATAGCAGGCAAAAACCAAAATCTGTGAAGTCAAGAATATATGAACACATACACAGAAAGACTCTGGAAGTTGGAAACATATAATCAACCAAAAGGTAAGTTAGAATAGATGAACCGGCCAATTCAAGAGACAGAAGCAAGAGACTAAACCTAGAAGAGATGAGTCACGGCAAATATAAGACTAGGTCTCTGGCACCCAGAAATGGGTTGAAGTCAGAGGGACCACAGCAGAAACAGAAGGACAGAGATGTGGATACATCTGGGCCTACATGCAGCTCTCTGGATGGCTAGTTACTGCTTCACGGGTCTTCAGCCGGTTCTGCACAAGCATCACCTCCTTGATAAGCACTCTATGATTTATCAGACTGATTTAGGAGCCCTACAGCACCACTACAATATCCTGGGTGTAACTTTACCACAGCACTTGGCCACATTACACCGTGAAGTTGATTCAATTGCCAGTCTCCACTAAGGGGTTGCAAATGCCCCCAAGAGTACATAGCATATCTCATTTGACATTGTATCTACAGCATGTAGAATTGTACTTTGCATAAGTTTCAAAAAATACTAGATGAATGAATGTGTTTCTGTATCTAGGATTTAAAGGCAGGGATTATGGCTACTGGCAGATAGGAGTCAATATCCTAAAACAAAACTCATAATATTACATCATTTCTCCTGTTGCCAAAAGCTTCAACTTTTTAGTGTGTTTTACCACGTCACTAAAGGCTTTCAGCCACCAGTAACAGAAATCTCAATTCAAAATGGCAAGAACAATAAGTAAAATGTATCCCATATAACAAAATGTCCTAAGGGAAAGTGACTCCAAGGCCCGAGGCACTTCCTATCTTTCTGACCTAACTCCTCAGCAGGTCAGCTGGTCTTCAAGCCAGCTATCCTCAGGCTCACAAGATGGCTGCCAAACATGCAGACATGACAACTTCCGGCAGGAGAAGAAGGCTTCTCTTCCTACAGAGCTCTCAACACATCTCACATCTCTTAGGCCAGACTTTTGTCTCAGTTCAAACGTTAAACAAGCCACTGCCAAGAGAAATGAGATCATTGTGATTAGCTCAAAGAAGCCAATGGCTATGTGGGGGAGAATGGATCATCTGGAAAAAAACAAAAACAAAAACAAAAACAGCGAAGTGGGAAAGGAGACGGACATGTGATTACTATAATTGCCTACAATGCCATTCATGGTCTATGTCTTGTTCCTTGCCTCCAGGCTCCTCTTCTACCATTCCTTCTAATTCAAACACTGTGTTCCAGCCATACCTGCTGTTCCCTAAATGTACCATGAAGTTTCTACTCAACAGATCATTTCTTTTCTCTGTGCTTTTGCTCTATGTTCTTGCTTCCGCCTGAAGTGCTCTTCCCTACTGTCCGACTGGTAAATGCCTACTCATCCTCCAACTCTCCACTGAAGTATTACCTCCTCTGGGAAGGCTTTCTTGACCTCCTCACATAGTGAACTACTCTAACAATGCCCCTCCCCATGTCTTGTCTGCCACTTCTGGCACAGCACCCATCACACTGAAATGTGTCTCTTGCTTACACCTTCATCTCTCCCATTAGACAGAGTCCCTAGGGAGCAGAGCTGAGCCTTGTTCATCTTTGTATCCCCTGCCTCTAGTATAGTATTTATAGAAACTCCATGTAGGCTTGATAAACTGAGTAAAATTGAACAAGCTGAACTGAATCTGGCTGTGTGTAATATTTCCAGCAGTTTCTCTAATGTAACTGCTGTGAGAGAATCTTTGAAAGAGCAATCACCAGACAATTCAGTAGGGACCATGCTCTGAACGGCCCTCCACTGATGATGCTAGGGGAGGAACTTGGAGCTGTCCAGAGCCCAGAGGCCAAAGAGCTGGGCATCCTCCCTTAGAGTACTGCCCATGCCACTACTATGGTGAACAGCCGTTCTGGTTTTAACAGTGAAAATCCTGCAACCCAGGAAATTTCTCAGTCCTGAGCAACCCAGATCAGATGTCATCAAACTCCCAATGGCCCTATCACTGTGGATTTTTCTCCACCACCTTAACAGAATCCCCCTCAAGAAGAAGGAGATAGGTCCCCACCAAATGTTTAATGTCTGGGGAAGAGAGAAAGGTTGTTTGTTATCATTCGCACTGGAGAAGGAGATTAAGATTTCTCACCTGGGGTTAAAGGTTTAAAAACCGTGGGTAGAAGCGAGCAAATTATAGAGACCCTAAATGGTTGTCCAGGGAAGAGAGTTACACAACATTAGTTGTTTCTAAGGCAACAACTTCTCAGATTTATGCCAAGATTTGGAACCATTTCCCTCTAGAGCAGATGATTATATGCTCATTTATCTCCAGAGAAGCCCTTAAAACCTCTTCTTTCTCAGAAAACCCATTTGGCTAAAAAACACAGTATTTAAGATAGAGGGTTACTCTGAACATTCCCAAGCCCCCAGAGAAATTCTGTGGGGACTGCTATGCCATCCCAACATTTGGCTACGATTCCACGTGGTTTCAGTTCAGCAGGGTTTCATTGCTGCCATATAATCTGTTGTTTTGTGAGGAAATTCTAAAGAAATATTCAAATGGTAAAATAGTAAGGTCTCCTCAGAATAGTCGTTAATAGCCAGTCAGTCCACACCACACAAAATGGCATCCTGCAATTAGATTCACTGATGGTAATGAACGAGAATAAAAGGTGAATTCCTCAGAGAAAGACCAGCCTCCATATATAGCTGATGCTCCCAGTCACTTCTGAAGGACATCACCCAATAACGCCCTCTGCAGGAGGCTTTACGGTTTAACAGGGAGCTCAGTTCAGCCCCTGCCTACAACTGCCTGCCTTCCAGGTGCATGGCAGGACAGCCACTCTCAACACCGGTCTCAGCTGTGGCCTTATCTAAGAGTCCACCCTGTTGTTGGTTACCTCCAGTTCTGTGGGATGTGTCTGAAATCCTAAGACTGGGAGAGAATCACATTCGCCCCCTTTGTTAGAACCCTCAGACTGTAAACACCTGATGACCAAAGGACTGGGTCTTATTTTCCTTTGAGCCACATTGCCTTGGTTCATACCCCAGCTCTGTCACTTCCAAAGCTTATGTAACCTTGATGACTTACTTAACCTCATAAGGCCTCTGTTTCTCTGAAAATAAAATGGAGGCAGTAATAGTGTCAGCCTCATAGCATTGTTCCGAGGATTAAGCGAATAAAAACTATAAGGTGCTTAGAACAGAACCTGCTCTCTCATAAGCATTATCCAAATGTTAGCTATTGTTATTCTATGTACCCTCTACATTTAGCGTGATCCCCAGAATGCAAAAAACACTGAGACAAACAAAACTGTTCACGGAGCAGGACTGAAGTTTCCGCTAACTAAAAAGGCACAGGCGATAATAACTTTAAAAAAAAAAAAAAGAAGGACTTTCCAAGTATTTACCACCACCGATTGGTTTTGCTTCTTTGTTGGAGATGCGTCCCTTTTTCTTTGGTCAGACACCTGGCTACAGTCTTGAGAGGAGATTAGAAGAAAGAGGACGAAGGAGTGCTCTGGTGTCTGCACCAGTTCTAGTTACAGCAGAGCCACTGAATGCTAGCACTTTAAAAGAGATGAGGAACAAATACCTGGCTGGAGAGCTCAAGAAAGACCTCATGGGGTTGTTTTGTTGTCTTAACTGAACCTTAGGGGGGTTTCAATGGAGGTGGAGAAGGAGCGCATCTCCAAAAGAGAAAGCAGCATGCTATTCTGGGAAATCATAAAGAATGTATAAGACATACTGATCAGCCCACATGGGTGTGGACCATGAAGGAATCCAGGGCTCTGCTGTCATGTCTCCACATTCCTACCTAGTTAGAGCCCGAAGGATAGCAGAATGGCTGACATTAACCCAGAGGTCACGTCAAGAAATTCATTTTTCTTTTTCAGTTCCCATCAGTACCGTGTGGTTTCAAAGCCCAAAGAATCAACTAAGCAGCTTTTACAAACCAAAAAGCAAGCATGTTTGAATTTGAGATTGAAAGGGGATACCTTACAAATGGCATTCTACACCCCTGCTCTTCTGCAGGGTGCACAGTAGGCGTGTGAATAACTATTTTCATTGTACTGACTAGAATCACTAAGGCCATCTAAAGATGGAAGAAGTGACGCATTAGCAACAGAATCCAGCTAGCCAAAGCGGCTGGGGGAGAGTACCATCTGTACTGAGAAAAACACATGAAGTCCAAGTTCACAGATCCTATGGCCTCTGGGTCCAGGATAAGGTTCTTAAAAGAACATAAGTATGATCAATGAGGTCATTGGCAAGGCAGCTGTTCTGCTAGACTGCCATTTAAGCTTCTCTGCATCAGAGTGGTTCTCAACCTTCCATATCTTGTACCTGGAGCCACTCCCACGTGTCCCATCAGTCACTCCGTCATCACCACCGTCCCACCATGATGGATGACATTACTGTGCCTGCAGACACCCTGCTATATTGTTCCACATGACCTCTAAGTTAGCTCCCTAAATCTTAAGACCTGAAGAAATAGCTCATCCAAATTCTTCCCTGATTCCAAAGAAAATACTGATCCAGTTCCTGGATCATGAAATGGCATGAAATGGCATGAAATGGCATGAAAACAGGGTATAAGGAAGGGAGAACCGTGGTAATTAAAGAGTTTTATGAGAACTAACAATTAAATGCTATGTGTAGGCCTTGATTAGATTCTGATTTGAACAAACCAATGGACTTCTTCGACCATCAGGAAGATTTAAACATGGAATAGATGTTAGATGACATTAAAGAATTACTACTAATTTTGTTAGGTATGAATGGTACTGTGATGATGTTATTTTTCCTATCCTTATCTTTTAGAGATATCTACTGAAGCATTTGTAGAATGTCTTCTCTGAGATTTGCTTTAGAATGCTGTAGTTACAAGAAAGGCATGGAAGGTAAGTGGTAGGGCAAAAGAGGAAACAAAATTGGAAAACTGCTGAAAAATGCCAAAGTTGTGTCGTGGTTCACAGTGTCAATTTACTATTCTCTCTAATGTTGCAGATGTCCAAAATTTTCCATCATAAAAAAATGTTTCTTAATCTTCCCAGGCCCATTCACCAAACAGAGCATTCCACTGGTGGATGGACCCTTGGACAAGGAAGTAGCTCTACTTACTGGGCACAGCAAGCAAAGAAAGAGAAAAAGAAGTACAACTGACTGCCCATTCTTCACAGGTTGCCCACTGCTGAACCCAAGGAAACAGCATTCCCTGAATGTGAACATATTGGGTGGTAGACGTGCCTGTGTATGGTAGCCCTCAGTCCACAATTTACCAGTTTCTAGACAGGCGCCTCCATCTTTCTTGTCCCAGGGAAAGTCAAGATTCCAGCCTGAAATAAGAGAAGTACATCCCAGAGCAGCGCTGGTTCTTAATGGGGGCTCAACCTTCTTATGCTGCTTCCCTGCTCCTGCCCATACTCTCCTCTCCTGAAAGGTTGTTACCACAGAGACAGAGACCTCCTTCTCTAAATCCTTAGGTCCGTCTCTCAGACAAGTAAGACTTGATTATTATTGGATGAATTCTTTATCTTATTTAAAGAAATGGGTATATACTGTAACTTGGGAATTAAAACATTCTACTGCCGGGTTGTTCTGACTTTTCCAAAACATCTCCAATCTTTATACCTTTATACTCTATAAAATAAAGTGTAATCAGCACTCAGACTAAACATTTTCAGTGCTGCTTTTTTTTTAACCTTTTTTTTTTAATAATAATTTCAGGAATAGAAATGTTTTTGATCCTGGCAATCATATCCTGATGGAAAACTGTACGCCTTCATCTGTCAAGGAAAAATTTAAAGAAATACATATTTTTGGATGGTATAGAATTCTAGTAATGTTATGGGAGCAACTAAAGAATCTATACAATTTAGCTTTTGGCAAGATTTATAAATAACTGTAATCATATATACTAATAATGGTCAAGGTAGCAGAACAGATTGAAGTTTATGCACAGAAATCCAAAGACCTTGTGACATGAACAGTCTGGCTGATAGAAAGAAACATATCAAGGACACTTGGGAATGGCCAGAGGAAGGGGAAGAAGAGGAAGAACAGATGGGATTGCACGTGTAACAGGTGTGGCTACTGTTTCCCTGCTAGTCAAACACTGAAGACATTTGTCAGTAGACAGAGGAAGCAGAAAATTAGGATAAACATTATATGGCCAAGGTTACTCTGAGGATATCTAAAGGTTATAAGTGTCCATTCCTGGGAGGTAGAACCATCAAGAAAAGTACATCACACTTACCAAGTGACACGAGAAATGTAAGGGAGTGAATTTTCATTAATGGTTGTGAAAGTCAATGTCCTGTCTCAAGGCTGAATGGATACCACTAGTGGCACAACTAACTGGGTAAAATTGCCGCCCTTCAGCCTCGAGAAGGCTGCGGCTTGGGAAACAGGATGCCAAAACCCAAAGAAAGCTTTGGGAACGGTTGTAAATAAAACTAGTATGGCAGGGAGTGGGGGAAGCTGAGCCCTGCAAAAGACAGAGTAAGACACCAATATGGCAGAAGTCCAAAAGGGGAGAAAGAAAGAAAAATTGTAATAGCTCCTATTTACTGAACATTTAATATGTGTCACATGTTCCTCACACCACCCCGCAAACTGGGTATCATCATCTTCATTTACTACAGGAGGAAATTGAGACTTGCGTCACCCAGATGTAAGTAGCAAACTCAGAATTCTATCTATTGTTGGTTCTGATTTCAAAGTGTAGACTTTTAGCTATTACTCAGGGAAAGGGATGGAAGGGGAGACCAAGAAGATAAAAAAAACTGTAAGTCCTACGTGAGGAAAATTTTTTATAAAATATACCTCTATAATGGGGCTCTGGGCTGCCAGCTGAGAGCCTGGAGCCTGCTTTAGATTCTAATTCTCCCTCCCTCTCTGCCCCTCCTTTGCTCTCTCTCTCTCTCTCTCTCTCTCAAAAATAAATAAACATTTAAAAACATTAAAACATATATATATATGTGTGTGTGTATATATATATATATATATATATATATATACACACACACACACACAAACTTCTATTGGGTTGAAAATGAGAGAGAGATACTCCATTACTGTGATTATCTCTCATTAGTAGGATTATTATACACATTCTTCTTTTTGCTTTCCTGCATTTCTCCAGGTTTTTTTTTAATCATGAACATATATTGCTTTCCAATAAGAAAAATACATAGATTTGATTTCTTTAAGTGTGAAGGAGGTTTAGAATCCTAAATCCTCTGCCTATGTTTCCAATAATTACCTGTCTTCTATGAAAATGTAAGCCCCTTGGCTGAGTTGGCAATACAGTATTTACTCAAAGACAGCAAGGCCCAGAGGATCGGAGACAACATCCAGAAGAACTGACAGTCTAAGACTTAGGGCAAAAGAGCAACATCCCCATAAGCAGAAAAACGATCAGTCTCAGATATGCTCAGCTGTTATCTCCCTCCTGTGATTTCTCATCCTGTGAATTATTCCGGTACTTGTGTATTTATTTTTTAAACACACAACAGAGGAGTTATTCTCCAAGTCTCTATCAGCTAAAGTATTAACAGCTTCCAGCTGAGAAAATATCTTTTCACTTTGCTTAAGCCTAATCATTATTTTCTCCTTCCTCCAGGAGTTTGGGTATCACACAATGGATCACAGTACAAAAGGCCATGTGGGTGATTTTTTATAATGTGGCTTGTGGACTTACAGTGGGTAATTTGGGCGTAAATCTGTTTAAAGATGTCACTAGTTTGGATTTCCTTTATTGAAAGAAACACTTTACCCCCCTTCATTCTTTGGAAGCCTAAACATAAGTGTGCCCCAACCAGGAAGCAAACAAAGAATAAAAAGCTTTCTTATCGAACTTTCATCTCCTTTCTTGAAATCTCCCTTTTAAAGATGAAATTATAGGGCTGTGGAACTTTGCACTCACAACTTTAAATGTCTGAAATGTAAAACTGCGTGTCACCACCTGAGCAGGAGAGTGCTTCCTCTCAGATGGAAAAAAAATCCTTCTAAATAGAAACATGAAATATTCAGAGCAACCAACTCTTCCCCTAGCCCAGGCTCCCCCGCAGAAATGGATTCAACTGCGGTATGGTGCTTGCTTGGGTCGGTTTCCAGAACCATTTACAAGCCTGTAGTAGCCAACTTACTGAGCTACAGCTTCTTGCTAATGAAATGAGTGAGGAATACATCCTCTTTATGAACCAATTTCCTTTGCTCCAAGGCACAAAAACAGCCTGTGCCGGCACTAGCAGCCCACACAACTCTTGCAAATGCCTGCCTTTCGCCTTTAAGAGACTACAGGAGAAGCGGCTTCTAAGCACACTTGTGACACCGATGATTAGTAGGAAGTAACCACAGATCCCTTCTCCCGTGTCATGGGGTACTCCCTTTGTCCTCCTGAGGTACCCCGCAATCTTTTGCTCTCCTCTGCCTCTTTTTACGTCTTTCTTTTTTTTACTTAAAAATAGTGCTCAGAGAGCAATCTGACATGTAGCCCGATTTCAGTGCCAATGACGGACAGCCCAAAGAGTTTTCCCTTCCTCGGACCTCTTCCTTCCGATACTACTGCCTATGTCATACTCAGAAAGGCCACTGTCGGGGCGCCTGGGTGGCTCAGCTGGTTAAGGGTCCAACTTCGGCTCAGTCACGCTCTCACAGTTCGTGGATTCGAGCCCCACGTCAGGCTCTGTGCTAACAGCTGGGAGCCTGGAGCCTGCTTCGGATTCTATGTCTCCCTCTCTCTCTCTGCTCCACCCCGTTCATGCTCTGTCTCTCTCTTTCTCAAAAATAAATACACATTGAAAAAAAATTTTTAATAAAAAAATAAATAAAAAAGAAAAGCCACAGTCTTAAAAGGAATGATGTCTTCAACTGTGGTATTTCATGTCAGTCAACCTGAACCAAGCTCTGGGGGGCCAAGACGGATTTTGTACTCCTGACCCCAGGAAACAAGTGACTAACTCAGAGCAATGCCAGCACCTTCCGATAGGACGGGCAAGAAAGTAGTTGTGTGTCTGTGGTTATAAACTCAGCGTCCTCCCCTACAAAATGGTGCTGACAATAATAACATAGGCCTCCTATGGCTGCCGTGAGAATTCAATGAAATAATGAGCAAGAAGCCCCTGGCACATAGAAAATAATCAATAATGTTAGCTTGTTAGCTTCTTCTTTGCTTTTCCTTCATTTATTCACCCATTCAATTAATATTCAATGAACCAGCTTCTTCCCAGATTTGAATCACTTCCCAGTGGTGATATGAGTTAGAGCCGCAAGACATGCCTGGTCTCCTCCAGGCTAGTAGGATACAATTTAGCACCCCTTAGCCTAATGCACTAATTGGTCCCTTAGTGACCTGAAAGAGTTAACACACTATTGTAGGTTTTAATCTACCACTTCCTGACAAAAATGAATTTGAGTATTTTTTTATACATAAGTTCCCTAGAATTATAGTACCCAAATTCTCTCTCTCCCTCTCTCTCCTTCCCCCTTCCCTCCCTCTGACCTTTCTCCCTCACCTTCTCTTTTTCTGTCTGTCTGTCTGTCTCTCTCTCTCTCTTACACACACACACACACACACACACACACACACACACACACTACAACTCCCTAAGAGCAGTAGATAGGTTAGATAATAAGATTGAAATAGTCCATTTAGAGTCTACTGAGGGCTTTTTTCTGATCACAAAGCAATGCGCTATAGAAAACTTCGGAAGTTCATAAATCTAAATTAGACACAAATTTTTCATAATCTTACAAGCCCTCCCCCAAAATAGTTTTCAGGATACACTGCAAGTATTTTGTTCTATTTTCTTTCAAACTTTTTAAATTCTTATATAATATGTATTCCATAATTTATATATTGTCATATACACTTTAAGTACTGTGTTGCTCTTATAACTAAAATTATATCATGAAAGGTTTTCTGAGTCACTGAAATTCATTGAAATATTCTAACAACAACCAAATATTCCATCATATGGACATTCCATGATTTGTTTAGCTATGAGTCTATTGTAGGACATTTAGGGAATTTTCTTTTTGTCTCTACTATAATTGATATTGAGACATACCACATCAGATGTACATTTTAAAATTCATTTCTGTTATTTCCTTAGGCTGGATTCTTATAAGTAAAATTATCAGATAAAAAAGTACAAACATGTTGAAGGCTTGATGAAGATTATAAAATTGCTTTGCATCGACGAGCAGAGTTTGACAATCCCTTTTCACCACATTCTGGCTGCCCTGAGTGTTGATCCGATACATACATTAAATTTTATTTTTGTTTTAATTTGCGTCATTATGATTACTAATGAGATGACCATTTATTCCTGTTTATTATCCATTTGGTCTATCTGTTCTGTGAATTGTAGGTTTATGGTTTTGCCCATTTTATTGAGAAGATAGAGGTTTTATTATCAGTTATATTAACTCATTATATATTAATATTTTCCCACTGTTTTATTTTTAATCTGAAATATTTGCTCGACAGAAAAGGGCCATAGACCTCAAGCAAAGCTAAGGTATTTTTCTTGTTAATAAATATATCCCATCAAAATATAAATAATGCATAATTTCCTTGTTTGCGTTTAAATTTTTATGTTTTTGACGCAGAGATTGTAATGTTAAATATTAAAATCAATCTTTTCCTTTACGATTTAGTCCATTGCTTATATACTTAGAAAGTCCTTTCCCCATCTGGGATAGGATAAATATTTACCTAAAGTTTCTTCTAGTGTCTTAAAGTGGTTTGATTTTTCATGTTTTACTTTCTAATTCATCTAGAATTTACTCTGTTGTATAGCAAGAATGTAAATGAAACTTTCTCAAACACATATTTTCTAGTGCCATTTATGAAATAATTCATCCTTTTTAATATTAATTTCCCATAAATTAGCATCTATTTATGTACCCTACATTGTTTTCTATTCATTTGCCTCTTACTGGTTCATCTCGTATTTTGAAGTCTTAAAGGTCTGGTCATTCCCTTCTCACCCTTAAAAAGTCATATTTTTCAAACTGTTTCTATTCTAAATTGTTCCTTCCTTCAGATTAACTCTAGAATTATCTGACCAAGTTCCAAAAATTCCATTACATACACATTCATGAGCTAGTTGCAATCCCAATATTCCTTTCCCCTTTCTTCCTGCCAGTAGGGCTCCTGTTTTTTCAAGGGAAGAATGGCCATAGCCTCTGATGATAAATTTATTTCCCAGACTCTGCTGTAATTAGACTAAACAAATGAATCAGTTTTGACCAACGAGGCAGTGATGGCTTAAAAATATGCTCACAAATTCTTTGGTACTCTTCTCCCCAAAGGGTGGAAGGGACAGTGTTAGTCTTGCAAGGCTAGTTTATACAGTAATGTGATTTCTGCCTTGCTCTCTCTTGGATTGCTTACTCTAGGGGAAGCCACCTGCCATGTTGAAAGGATACAACACAGAGACTATGGGAGACACCCACGTGGTGGGTAACTGAGGTGTCCTGCCAACTGCCATATTGGCAGTGAACCATCTCAGAAGTGGATCCTCAAGCCTGGTCATGCCTTCACATGATGGCAGCCCCTACCAGCATCTTAACTGGAACTTCATGAGATACCCTGGGCCAGACCCACCAGCTAAGCCTCCATGGCATTCCTGATCCACAGAAACTGCGAAACAATAATTAATCGGCATTTGTTTTCACTTTATTTATCCCCTGCAGTAGTCTCGTGGTTGTTGTTTTTGTTGTTTTGGCACTGTTTTGGAGGTTATTTGTTCCACAGCAATAGATTACTAATACGTAGGTATACGCAGAAGTCTTCTGCAGACTCTACCTTTCCAGATAAATGAGAAATATAAGGCTGGAACCACCCTTTCTTTTCCTCTTTTCCTCCTTACGTATTGGTGTAATGCCTGAAGAATAGCAGCCATCTTGCCACCATGAGGCAACAAACATGAGTGTGAGAGTTGGTGCGTTAAGGGTGACACAACAGAATGACCGAAAGCTGGATGCTTAAAGATACTGCTGAGCGGCTGGAACAATAAATAAACACAACCAGCTGGTAAACAAATCTTACTTAAAAACCAGCAAGTCTCTCTCTCTCACTATGTGAGGGAAATAAACACTTTGTTTGATGTACCTTTGGCCAATTAATTAGTTACTGCCACCCAAACTTTCTTAACGAACGGTTGGGGTCAGATTTTGCTCCATGGTCCTGGTTCCACGGAACCTCCTGGTTCCACGGAACCAGGTATTTCGTGAATATGTTTAGTGTGATTTTAGAGCGATGAAAGACAAATGTTAATAGTTCTAATGCAACAAATAAATTTAAAAAAACACATGCAGACTTCCTTCAAAAACTCTGAGCTTGTAGGAATAATGGAAGGTGAATTAATAAATGACAGCAGAATCTAGATTACCTCAGGGAAAAATGCTTCAGAGTATTTAGCATATGAACAGACTCCCTTTGGCTGCACTTTTTTTGTGCTGATGTAGATTAACCAGTGGTCAAATTGCCTACACTTGGGTATTGATCACAATTCTTCAAAATGCCCATGAAACACAAAATACAGTAAAAAAAAGGTTTTTTTTTTCTAATTCTACAATCCTACATTTTGAATCCTACACTCTGCACTTCTTTTAACAAATAATTAAAACCAGCTATCCTTAAAACATTGTTCATTCAGAAGTGATCTGTCACCAGTATTCCCCAGCGAGGCCATCCACTTATTTGTCTCTCTCAGGACGTTATTTAATCTCTGAAACGTGAAAATATATGTTATTTTATTTCTAACTTACTACATTTTACAGTGTATATTCTCAGAAATGGTGCCATTCACACAGCTACCAGAATGGGTAAAATGTCAAAGATACAATGTCAAGTCATGATGAGAATGTACAGCAATCAAAACTCTCAGACCAGAGTGTTAACTGCCATTATTAAATGGAAATGTTGGACGACTGTTTAGTATCTGCTAATATTGAACATATGCATACTCTTTGGCCCATGAATTCCACTAAGTATATAACCAACCGAGATAGTACCTATGTTCACCACAAGATATATACAAGAATGCTCATAACAACATTATTCATAATAGGCAAAAACTGTGAACAACCCAAATGTTCATCCACAGTAGAAAGGATAAATGAACTGTGGTACGTTCATCCAGTGAAATGCTAGAGCAATGAAAACGAATGAACTATTGCTCCCAACAACACGGACTCTTAGAATCTCAGTGTTGAATGAAAGAAGCCAGACAAAAAAAGCCTATATACTGTATGATTCCACTTATTTAAGGAAACGTTTTCTTAAAAAAAAAAAAAAAATGACCAATCCAAATAGAGATGATAGAAATCAGAATGATGAAACAAACAATGATCAGCCTTGGCAGGATAGGAAGTGAAATGAGCACAGGGAATCTTCTGGGGTCTGGTAATTTTTTATTTCTTTACCTGGGTAGGGCTTTCGTGGGATATTTAGTTTGTACTTTGTAAAAAACCATCAAAGTGCATGTTTTTCTATCTATATGCTATGTTTCCCATAAAAATGGTGCCACTGCTTCCAAATTATTCCTCCAGTATAATTTTTTAAATGCAATATATTTAAGTGTTAATATAAAGCAGACCAAGTTTGTGACTCATAGCAACTTTTGCTTCAACAAACTGAAGGTAGAAAAAAATTGAAACCACTGTTCTAAAACAAAATAAAACAAAACACAAATAGTTGTGTCATTGGTCCCCCCACCAAAAAAAAAAAAAGATGAAAAACAGGGGCAGTATGTTTTTGGGTAGGACAAAATAAATATTACCGGTAGTTTCCCTTTCCTTACCCCTTGGGCTAAATTGGGCCTCAAAGGAAGGGTGATAACAGAAGAGATGGAGGTTCACACTCTTGCCTTGCCTTCCTGCATCTGACAGAGTGTGGAGTTGAGAAATGGCAGTACAGGAGGCTGGCAGATGGCCACATGTGGGTTCTCTGTCTATCTTAATTTGAATACAGTTGGTTTAGGTTGACCTGCTTCCCAATATTAGCACTGGCACACCTTGTCCACTAGAAGTGTGGGTGACCGTAAGAGCACCTAGGCCAACAGTTGCTTTGGACACCTATCAAAATTCACCTCCACGTCCATGACTCTGACTCTCAGGTCACATTTAAGATTTAAGAAAGATTTAAGCCCCTGTCCGGTTCTGTGCTGCCTCTCATGTTTGCCCGTAGGCACACACTCTCTAAGACAGTATGAAGAATGCATGTTAAAGATGATTTCTCTGGCTCTTAGGGTTTTATTGGAGGATTTAACTGGAAGTCAGATGTCCAAGGTGGTGAGGTTCCATCTTAGAGATTGATTCTGAAAACCAGATGTCTCCCCAGAGTCCAGGAGTTCTGACTCGCACTTGATTTTTTTTTCCCCTATAAAAACCTACTCAGAATTTGGCCAGAAAAAATAATTTCAAAAGATATATGAAGCAGCTTAAATATTTTACAATAAAAAAAAATTATCCAGGTCTAGAGAGATCCACATAGACTATGTGATAAGAAAGTGTTGTATGTTTATAACAGTTTTCACAATTTTATATACGGCAAAGCTATTTATCCCCAAGAGGGAAAATGGCATGCACCTTTACTTCTGCAGGTGCCCTGAATTTGGAGGTTTAAAATAGTTCTTTGTTGCACCTCCCTGGGATTTTGACAAATGCTTCAGGCTATTGGAAAACTTTAAAGGGATTTAACAAGAAACGACATTGCACCATTTTCTTTTAATCTGTGTACATAGTTGTCTAGTTATGGCTAGCTTTAAACCACCCAAAAGCTGGGAACATTTTAAATCCTATTTGCTTCTTGAGTGGACCACTCATTAATGAGCTTATCTGCTTGCTTACTTTTGAAGTTAAATCTTATTTCTACATCTATTTTTCCTAACAATTTTTTTGTGTTGATTTTTTGGGCAAAATATTACATGTTTGTCTATTAATTGTACAGTTCCCAGACTTTGGAATTTGTTTTAAAGACATGTTTTGAATGTGCAAGGCTCAACCCACACTTAACTTGTTTCATCTATGAGGTAAATACCCCAAGCTTAGAGTTATTTTTCAAGATACTGTTAAGCACTAAGAGCACACATCCTACCCTACCCCTACTTCTCCTCACTACTCCTGCCCCCCAAAATAAGCCCATTTTCATGCTACTCATAAAAGACTCAAAAAAGGCTTTGAGAACACATTCATTAGACCATGAGTCACCATGAATTCTTCTAATACGCTTTTTCTTAAAGTTACATTCTAGAGATCTAATACGCTTTTTCTTAAAGTTACATTCTAGAGAGAGCCCCATACGCATCTATGGATTTACAAGGCAGGACGCACTCTCAGCTCGCACTTCTAGGTCTGCCTCCATGTGGAGGGGGCCATCTTCTCACATCTCCAAGGAGTCCTCATCTAACCTTGAGAGCTCAGGCCATCCCTACCCTGTACCTGCGCTTTCTTTCTCAGTTCTGCTTTCTGGATCCTCTTTTGAGCAACATCTTGGAAGTAATTCCACTTTCCCTTACATCCAAAGATGAGGTTGTCTCGCTCAGTAAGCAAATCCAACAAGAAAACTCTATCTTTGTCATGTGCACTGACATGAGAACGACAGACACGTGGTAACGGCCGATTGGCAGTGGAGGATTGGGGGGAGCCGGCAGTTAGACGTTCATTTAGAGTAGCATAACCCCCACATTCATTTATTTACTTATCGTCCTGATGGGCTTGAGAAAAGGCTTGACTACGTAACCCCATCTCCAAAGATAAACGTAATTAGTACTTTTGGGTCATAATGATTTGGGAAGGGGCTAATTATACCATCAAAATCCTTCTGTCCTTGCAATAACCTACATCTAAAGTGAAGATTAAAGTTATTCAGCCTTTGAAGAGAAGCTTTTTGTTGGGGGATTTTCAAGTATGCTTGTCAGGTATATGCCCGTCACTGGTAACATCTTCGGAATATACTTGTCGTCTCTCTGACACCAGTAAATCCATTCGTTCCCAGCTGTAATTTATCTCTTGATAAATCATGCTATCAAGTTGAAGTGTGAAAGCAATACCCTTAGGACATAAAATACCACTGAATCCACTGTTTGGTTAATTTATTACTATTATTAGGGAACTGACAGGATTACTTTAAAAATCGAGTGCCCAGAGGCCCCAGATTTCTATCAGGTCTTCGATACTGGCACAGTGTTCAATCATACCCAGCTGACCCAGCCACTTCCCTCAGCCTCCTTCTGCTCCCAGTCCCTTTGGAGAATCCTTCTGGGAAGGGAGAAATGGCTGAGCCGGGCACAGGCTCTTCCGGAACATTCAGACAGATAGGTCTGACAGTCAAGAGATAAAGCCTTGAGGCTTCTTTCTCAAGGAAGTTGTTTGCTTTCTTAAAAGGACTGCCTCTCTATTCAGTCCCTGACAGCATGGCTTTATGTACGTTGAGGCATAGCACTAAACACTGACGTGGTACAGCGACAGGAGTTCCAAGCAGGAGGCAGCAGACGTGACTTGAAATCCTAACTCTGGCATTTACTAGCCGTGTGACCTTGGACAAGTTATTTAGTTTCTATAGCTGCAAAATAGTGTTAATAAGAGGATTGCTGAGAGAATGAATTAAGACAGGTAGAAATGCTCGCCTCACAAGAGGTGACCAACAAATGTCTATTGCTCCCTTTTAATGCCATATTTTTTGAAGTAGATGTTATAGGGATGTGTCAATGATCTTAATTTGTCAACCATTAGTGATTATCCAATTCTCAGTCATACTTAGGTTTGTTTTAATTGTGTGATTCGACCCAGCATTGGGCATTAAGGTACACGATAAATGAAGACACCTCCATAAGACTTTTCTCATATCTTCGACCCTAATGAAATGTAGATTAAATCCCATTAAAACAAATGCCATAACCGACCCCAACCTTGCAAAAAGAAAAGAGGGCAGAGAGGGCCTAAGAAACAGAATCCAAGCTACAGCCAACCTAATAGTATTTCAAACAGCACTTAAACTTTTCAACATTCTAGCATGAACATTGTTGTAAGAGGAAATGCCCAGTATAAATTACCAGCAAGCTGGTTTGCGCACACGATGGCGGCAGTTCAAGAACGTACTTAAGCTTCTGCTATTGTGCTCTGTACTCTTTCCAGCCTTCTCCTTGACAAGCCACTTCCATTGCCACCTCAAGACCTTTGCACTTGCCTGTCTCCCAGCCTAGGATACTTGTCCCTGATCTCAACTAACCTCTTTCACCACTTCATGCAGACCTGAGCTCACCATTCTGTAGGGGCCTTTATCAAATACCTCACTGGAATGGTTCTCATACCCAATGCCTATCCATTAATTAGCCCCTTACCCTGCTTTTTCTTCATATCAGTTAACCTGACATATTATCTTTTGGTCTCCTACTAGCATGGTAGCCTTTACAGCCCAGAAGATACTTGTCTTATTCAACACTACTACAAATGTCTAAAATTATGCTTAACCTATAGTGGAGACTGAGATGAAGAAAGGCTGGTGTCCTCCACTATCACACAAGTTCAAAGCATCCTTCTGCAGCCCACAGCACTTCAGTTCCTAAAAGCATATGCCCCAGAACAAAAGCAGAGCAAAGCCAAGCAGGCACCCCTACCCAGACTCATTCAGATTCCTATAATCTCTCGCAAGTCTACAGTCATCTCCTAACTGGTCTCCCTTCCTCAAGGTTATGTTCCAATTTCTTTTTTTTATCTACCCTACAGACTTCCTTTCTTGTTGATTCTGGTTTTGCTTCCCTTTTGTTGGCTTGGTGTTTTTTATTGAGGTATGATTGACATACAATAAGTTGCCTGTACTTGTATAATTTGATGACTTTTGACATCTGTATACAACCAAGAAACCATCACTGCAATCAAGATAATGAACAATTCTATCCTTCCCAAAAGTTCCTTCATGCACCTTTGCAATCTCTCCTTCCCACCCCTGCCCCAGCTGCCCCAACCCTCATACCCAGATTAGTTTATATTTTCTAGAATCTTACATGAATGGAATCACACAGTACGTACTTGAGGGTCTTTTGGGGGGAGGGAGTGCTGGATGCTTTCACTCAGCATAATTATTTTGATATTTATCCACATTGTTGTATCAATGGTTCTTTCTTTTATATTACTTAGTGGTATTATACTGAATGGATATACCACAATTTCTTCAGCCATTCACCTGTTGATAGACATTTGAATTGTTTCCAGTTGGGGGCAATTGCAAATAAAGCTGTTATTAACATCCATGTACAAATCATTGTCTAGACATGCTCCCCTTTCTTTTGGATAGATACCTAGGAGAGGAATACTGGTTCATATGGTACATGTATGAAACTATTTTCCAAAAATAGTTCCATTTTACATTCCCACCAACTGTGCATGAGGGTTCCAGATGTTCCACATCCATACCAATACTTGGTATTCTAACAGCAACATCTAAATGAAGGACAAACCTGATCATGTCACTCCTTAGAATTACCCATAATTCCCCACCCACTGCAGAATAAAGCCCACCTTTCTCAGGGATTTTTACAAGACTGCCTCCCAGCACAGACACGCCTTCCACCACTTTTCTATTTTTTCAATCCCAGCCCCCAGACCTTCTCCACCTAGCTTACAGCTTCCTCAGTCTCCCACAACCACAGCACCCTTGCCTGACTCTGGGCTTTTATACAAGCATTTCTCCATTCTTTTGCTATTATGGGCTGAATTATGTCACCCCCAAAATTCAGAGGTTGAACTCTTAACCCCCAGTCCCTCAGAACGTGACTATATTTGGAGACAGGGTCTTTAAAGAGGTAATTAAGTTAAAATGAGGTCATTAAGATGGGCACTAATCTCATTTGACTGGTGTCCTCATAAGAAGCGGAAATTTCATGATAGACTCTTATAGAGGGAAGAAGATATGAAGGCATAGGGAGATAACAGTCATCTATAAGCCAAGGAGATGGCCTGGAACAGAATTTTTCATCATGACCCTCAGAAAGAACCAACCCTACTAATACCTTGATCTTGGACTTCCAGTCTCCAGAACTATGAAATGACAAATTTCTGTTGTTTAATGCACTTGGTCTCTGGTATTTGTTATGGCAGCCTGAGCAAACTAATGGATTCATGTCTTTAACTCCTTCCCAACCACAGGCCCAGCCCACTTGTTTTCTCTTCTAATTCTTCCCCTACTTCTCTTGTTCAGATTTAATACCTCCCCCCCCCTTCTTTTTTGTTTTTAATCTTTGCCATGGTACTTTGTTCATGCCTCCCCTGGGAATTTGTGTAAGGGTCTATCTTCCACTCTAGGCTACAAGATTTTCATGAAGATTTTTTTTTTTTTAATTTGCATTCTGAGCTGTCTAAATCAGTCTCCTAACTCAATAGAGCCTTTTATGTATATTTTTTCCACAAATTCTCTGGAACTAGGCTGCTCACTCAGATTTCTTTCCCCCCACAGCTTCCTACTGTCTCTTAAAAAAAAAACAAAAAACAAAAAACAAAAAAAACTCCTAGTAATTTCCCTGTGTAGGAAACTATCCCAAAGAGATTTTTGAACAAGTACATAAAAATGGATGTACAAGAAAGTTCTTCAGAGCATTGATTATAATATCCAAAAATTGCAATAGGCGTAAGTGTTGTTCAATAGAATTAGTTAAATAACTTATGGTATGTCTCACAGAGGGATATTGCGCAGTCAATAAAAATGATGATGCGGATCTATATTAATTGACATGGAAAAAATAACTATTATTGAATGAACACAAAACAAAACAGGATACAGAACAGGATGTGTAGTATATGTAAACAAAGTCATGTATAAGTATAGCTCTAGGTAACCACGCATACAGAAATATATGGAAGAACATTTCCCAAAACGTTTTAAGAGTTAAATCTGGATGGTAAGTTTTCACACAGTTTTTCTTTTTTCTCTGCAATTCCAGAAATGTGCAGCTTTTTGAAAGTAGGCAAGAATTCATTTTATGACCAGAATAAAATAATAACATTATTTCATTTAAAATATATATACTAATAAAGAAGAGAGTAGCTAGGCTCTACTGTTCTGCTAGATCAACGCCTTCACCCAAGCATGGAAAGGAGGCAATTCTTCTCATCTTGCTAATTAAGCTTCTTGAAAGCAGGTCAGCCCTGGGTGCAGGCCACACAGATGGGCATCTGCATGGCATGATTAGGAGTTATTGAGCTGCTCTGCCCAGCCCGCCCTGGTCTCATCCTTGAGCCCTGCAGTCAGGCTTTAAAAGCCTAAGTTTCTCATTATTAGTTATTCCATTTGGATACTTCAATTAGGCAGCTGTTAAAATTCATGGGGAAAAAAAAAGCTATTATTAGTTAAGGACATGATAACCCAATTAATTCCCCCAGCAAAAGGCTGAACCATTAGATTATTATATAGAAAAGGAAAGAAGGGGGAACTGGCAGGAATTGGTGATAGGAGTGGGAAAATCCAACATCAACACACTCAGTCCCTGGGGAAAGTAGTGAGAGGGTAACCCACAGAAGGAGAGCCTCTAGTGATAATCACAACTAGTTTGCGAATGGTAGGGCAAAGCTCGCTCCTCAGTGGGACACAAATAGCTAGAAACTGCACTCCTTAGTGGGACAAAAATAGCTGGACACGAATACTCTGAGACATTTTTTCAAAGAACCAATCACACACACTTTGATTCTCCATCAATACATGCTTTCCTTCCTTTTGGCCACATCTGCACACGTGAGATGGCCATCAGCTGCAGACCAAATGCGACAAAATAATATTGTGATGCATTACCCAGTGTTTTTCATTCCCTGTATTTTCTGCTAACCCCCTTGTGGCAGATTATGTTTTCCCTAGATGGCCATACCAATATATGTCCATATGCTCACAGTGTGGCATGGACAAGCCTCCCCATCCAGAGGTGGGATCAGTGTTCTCTCTCCTTGAATGCAGGTGGACATTTGTAACTTCCTCAACCAATGAAAGGACACCATGTGACTGATGAGGCTTGTCATAAAGAGCAATATGGCTTCTGCCTGCCTCTCTCTCTCTCTCTCTCTCTCACCTCTTGCCCCTGGAACCCAGCCACCATGTTCTAATAAAGCCCATGGCACATGATGTGGCCACGTGAGGGTCTTCCGGCTGACCTCACCAGCTAGGCCCCCAGCCAACAGCAACCTCCAGATACTGCATTTATAAGCTTTACGATGATCTCGGCCCCACAATGTTGATGACTTTCAGCTAGGCCCCAGACACAGGAAGAGAGATAACTTGTCCTCATTGCACCCTCTCTGAATGCCTGACCCACAGAAACCATGAGACATGTTGAGGAATAAGTAACCAGCATACTACCCTACTCTTACCACTGCCCTCAGACTAGGATGCTAAAAGAGAAAGGGGTCAATTAGTTTTTGAGTTTCAAAGTAGTTTTTCAACAATCGTTTCTATGATGATGGCTTAAAGGAATTAAATTTGGAACCTAAATATCCTGGCATTTGACTATCAAAAGACAAAAGCCCTAAAGAACTTAGAGGCATAATACTTATGACTTAGGCAAATAATTCAGAAAAAAAGCAAGATAGGAGTGAATTTTCCAGTCTAAGAGGATACTAAAAACAATGTTTTAAAAAATTTTTGCAGAAGAGAAGACAGAGTCTTCTGAAACTTCACTGCTGGAATCCAGGCAGTGTAGACCAGAGGTGTTGATGGGTATCTCAGTAAACGCCAAAAGGATTGATGAAGAGGATCAAGGATGGGGATAATCAGACATCTCTTGCCCGCATTGGTTAATGACGATCTGAGACCGGATGGGGCCCACAACAATCCGTAAGTTCTAAGGGCAACTTAATATCAACCATGAGGAGAAGGAAAGAGTGGAAAAAAAAAAAAATAGGATTCACCTGAGACTGATCATGTTAAATATTCTGCCATCAGTAGCGGGGGATGATTGAAATACTGTGTAAATTTACTTACTAGAATATTAAGTGACATTATTTATACATTAAAGTTATAGCTTAAGGAATTTGTACATTCTTCACCATTTTGATATTCACCTTCCCTGATAAAATTGTAACCTCCAGGAGGGGGAGAACATAAATGGCCCAGAGTACACACTCGATGAATATGTTTTAATGAGTAAATAAATGAATAAAGAATTCGAAACAGCTCTGTTGTGGAAATCGGAGGCCATGAATCATCTCACCTCTGTTTCCAACAAGCCAGGTGGCCTTTAATAGGTCCCTAACTCTCTTGGGGCCCAAGGGTTCTGAGCTATAAAATTAGATGATCTCCAAGTATACCTCCAACTCTCCTATCCCACTGGACCATAAGCTACTACACAATAGGAATCAAGATCCAATCATTTTGTGAGCCCCAGGACCTAGCATAGGGCCTGGTAAATAGCAGGCACTCGATAAATATTTGTTGAAAAATGAGATGAACATTACGCTAGGTTTCAAACCCTAATCAGGACAATGTGTAATTTGGTTGCCTTTTCAAGTACATAAATGTTAAATGAAAACTAAAGAGAAATAACAAACCGAGAATGTCATAATGTCATTTTCACGGTACAGCAACATTTCCTAACTGCCCAGCATTTAAGGAGTAATGGTTTCATTGCCCGGGAGTCTGACACGGTGATTTGCTCTGACTTGCATCCCTCTTATTCTGACTGACAGCCTCTCTGAGCTGTCTTTTGGTGGGCAGCGGTTGCCCCTGGTGCATTTTTTATCAAAAGTACATACATCCTGTCATCTTTTATAATCCTCAGAACTTGAAGATTGTCTTTCACTTAAGTTTTCTGAGCTGAAATTAGGTTTGAATAATAATCAGGATTGTGGATCTTCCAAAGCAAAGGTACTTTATGAGAAAATGCTATCTTACGATTCTTCCAGGCATAGAATTTCAGAGTTGAAAGATTTTCCCATCCCAGGATTTTATCTTATTAATATTCTCCTTTGCAATTCAACTACCAAGAACTGGAAAAATCTCTGATTGTCCTCCAGCAATGGCATTAAAGGCTCCTCATAACATACAGCACCAGAATTGTGCCATAATTTAGTGAAATTGAACACTGCTCTGTGACTGCTAATTTTCCATCGAGATGATTCTGTCTCTAAGCAAGAAGAGAGAAGATGAAAACTTGATAGGAAAAAAAAAATCCCTTTTTCTAATTACTGTGAAGATTTTCAGACGCTTTAGGGTAAACACACCATTTTACCTTTGCCCTTATTTTTACCACAAGGTTCTGCTAAAAATCCTTTTGGCTAAAATGTCAAAACTGAGTTTCTCTTTTAATCTTCCACTTGGAAAACCCAGTTATAATTGTATAGTGATGATGCGCTCTGTTCTAGGAGACTGCTGTATCAGCGTATTCATTTTTAACCTTTATTTTCAATTATTTGCAGTTTGGGATTTAGTTCCCAAAGTCAATTTGGGAGACTTCTTCTCTTTTAATACAGGAAGCTAATTTACCCATTCTGCAGTTGCCAAACAATCACATTGAAAAATATGAGCATATGCATGTTCATAGACTCATTCCAGAGACTCTGAGTCTAGAAGTATGCTTTTTAAACTTTCCTAATATGTTAATCATTAACGTAAGGTATTATTTTGCCATTTTCTATTAATTTCAACAGAATCTCCCTGTGCCTTTGCAGTGGGATTAATACAATTGGACTACAGATCTTCTGGATGAAGTGGGTTTTTTTAAATAGTCTTGTAATAATAATAATATCTTTCTTAAAGAAGGCACCCATTAGTGCCATTGAAGTCAACGTGTAGTTGTTTCCTTGCCAATATTGGTAATTCAAGGAATTTTAACACCTGTTAGAACATAAAGTCACACCTCTACTGTGGCAAGCCTTACTCATAAGATTATCATGTTGGGAGAAAGTGGACCGTGCCCGATGGGATGTGATTTGAGAGTCTCCTTCCTCCTTCACGTCTACCCCACTATGCAGTATGAAGTACACATACTACTCATCCTTTTGACTTAATGAGATCTCTTTTAGAATGCAAACACGTTACCTGAGGATCACGATATATTGTCACGTCACGGCGTGTGGAACACCTAGGAATTAATTTCAGAAATTAATGAGTTAGGTATGGAAGGTTTGGGCTTTGAATATATATATATATATATATATATATATATATATACATATAGCCATATATATGTATCATATATATGTATATATTTTATATTTTTAGCAACCCCCTCCAATAGTATTTTATACATGCCATTATCACAATTTTTTTTTTTATCATTTGTTTACCTTTAGGTTATTATCTTTGCCTAGGCTCCCTAGAGATGAGTCTGAAGCAAAGATGAGAGGCCAACGTTTTGCAGAGGTGCAATTCCAGGGAAGCGACCATGAGGGAGAAGGGGAGAGAGGAAGGGAAGGAGGACAGGCATAAACAAAGTGGTGGGTTACTGAGCTGGCCACATCTTCCTGGAAAACATAGTCAGCTATTCAGTCACATGACTCTCCACCCCTCCTAGTCAGCTGTGTGGAACCACTATACCTGGAACAGTCCACGTGGACAGGAAAGGAGGATATATCAGCCAGGATCCTCCAACTCTTGTCTACCATTGCTCAAAGGTCACCCCCCCAATGTGTCACCTCCCCACTCACTTCTGAGTTATGACATCCAGTCCCTCCGGGAAGCTGCTGGAGAAGCCCAGCCCAGAGCCAATGATGCACGGCTACCTCTGAGCCTAGAAGTGCCAGGGAAGTCACAGGCCTTGTGTGTTTGGTCAGGTCAGATCTGAGCCGAGAAGCCCGAAGGCCCCCACTCCGGTGGACAAAATGAAACCCATGCTGAGCCCAGGTGGTGGCGGTAGCATTCAGACTATGGCAGTGTTGGCCAGGCCGTCCACCGAGCAACCATCTAAGGCCAAGAGGGCAGGTGGGCTGAGTAAATCTGGAAAAGTACATAAAATGGTCTGGAACTAAAATTACTGCTCTATTTTTCTCAGACAGTGTGCTCCTTGATGGCAGACATCCTATCTCACCATCCCAGCATCCTTGTATCCCCAGAATTAAGGCCCAGACACACCATAACAGACTGGAGTGAGCCCTGTTAACATACATTTTTTTGTAAATGCTCATCTTATGTGGTCATCCTGGGCACTAGAACACTTATGATAATTGTCAGATGGGTTCACCCATGACAAATGTTTACGTGTGGCACTTTTGGGAAGGGATTCTTTGATTTGGGCCATTATTTTACAAACAGCCAAAAAAGACAAAATGAGAATAAACACACTCCCAGGGTACTATGGTAATGAAGAAGATAGGCTTCGGAATCTAACAGACCTAGTGACATGTTTGTATAACCTCACTGGATCTTGGTTTTCTTTTCTGAAAAATGGAGAGCATGATATCCGTCTCACCCCTCCGTTGGGGAAGCGTGTGGGATTGTGCCATGTCAACTTGGTTAAGCTGGGAACTGTGATGACAACTGTTTCCCAGAGGGCTCAAGGTTAGGATTGGCCAAAAGAGAAACCTGCCCAAAATTTGGGAGATGGAAGTGAAGCAGGAGAGAGGGGAAGGGCAGGAGACCTTTCCCTGCAGTCAGACATGGTGACGGTGACACAGCAGTAAGGATCCCAGCCGATGCTGACTTCCCTCTGCTCCACACCTAGCTTGTCCCCCGGACGGCGGCTTCTGCTCATCAACAGCAGCCACAAGCCCACCCCAGATGCTTGGCTGCAAACCACAGAGGCAGGTGCCACACAGAGGCTGTAGCTCCCCTTGGTCCTCTCCAAGTAATCCTCCCCTTGCAATCCACCTTCAGCGACTGGACGTGCTTAGTTTCCCAGATCTCACTGCGAGCTCCAAACTGCCTCTCTGGGCCACTGCTTCAGGACAACCGGTAAATGACACCGCCAACCCTCCAGCTCCCTCTCCCAGGCTTTCACTTCCCCACCTTGCACAGGTATGTAATAAACCTGCTTTCCAGGGAGAACCCAATTTGCAGCTTTTGCTGATATCTGTGGTCCGAATACTCCCACTTTTCAAGCCATCGATATGAAGTCATTGAACATCGAGTTGGGAAGAAAGGCACACAAGTGCTCTCAGGAGCTCATGAGCCAGCCCCAGCTCGACCCCGAACAAGCTCCTCATCCCATGACACTCACATGGTTTCTCTCTTTCCTTGACTGAACTCGGACTCATACAGCCAGATTACAGGGTGATGGGCATTGCACTCAATACAGCACCTGGCACACAGGAAATGCTCAATAAGTTAAAGTTAGTGGGTTATAGGAACCAACCCTCATGTTGTCTTTGGCTCCAAACCAGCTAAAGGAAGGTATGTACCTGCAACCTACAAAAAAAAAAAAAAAGTCCAGAGATAAAAGGATTTTCCAACTAACGCAAGAACAATTTTTACATAGATTAACAAAATGCTGTTTGCATCTATTTACAAATTAAGTAAGCAAATTCCATTTCCTACAAAACAAATATGAATTAAGGAAATAATAGAATATTTTGCACGTGCAGCAGTGGGGAAGGTTGCACTCCATGAATATTAAGCAGCAATTTTGTAGTTAACATTAAATGACCATCTCGGGGAGAAATTTATAGTTACTGAATCTGAGGCAGAAGCTTCCAGCTCCTTTCCAATAAACTTATTAGCCGACAAAGCCTGCGTGCATAAACTTAAATTTCAATACTGCCCTTCCCCTCCTAGTCTGTTCTCTTACCTGCGTTCTTCACTAGCTCTGTAGTTGTGGTCACAGAATGTAAATATCCTTATCTCATCCGTGAAGCACTTTCAAAATTCAAAGCATTTGACATGTAGGATTCTTTTCTTCCTGGGCTTATCAAACAGCATGATGACTGATAGTTGCTCTTAATTTTAACCAAGGGTTTCAAGTTTATAATATTTGCTTCCCCAGCTGAGAATGACTAAATCAATGCTTACTTTGAAGTTGATTGTATATGGATTATTAAACCGTTATAAAGGCATGAAAACACACAGCAAACTACTCGTTCTCCCTCACCTCAGAATCGGCAAAACTTTTAGCCAAATATTGCTAAGAGAAACGTCCCTCTGGATTCAGGGCACATGCTCTTTTTCCTCTGCCCTGGAGCTACATTATTTGCACCAAATTCTTCATCTTCACAAAAATTCTACATCTGAAACCCCTGTGCTCTGCAAAGGACGCTTCACTGTATCATGGCTTTCTTTCAAATAACAGAGAACTTTCAGTTTCTCAGTCCACAGTTGTTCAAAATTTATTGTTAAGTCATCAAGCTTATTTCTGAGGAGATTTGGGTTCCTCTAAAGTGCACTCTCTACAAACAGTGGCTGCCTCTAATAGTTACCCAGAGGTGACTTTTTGTTCTTTGTTCTGATCTCTCTTTCTGTCTCTTTGAACTGCACTATAGCCATGGGAAGGATTTTATAAATCCTGGCTTGGATGGGACCAGGTAGAGAAAGAAAACAACCTTTGGGTTAACTATCACCTGGACAAAACATCCCTTCTGTACAGAATTCACTACTTCTGTATTCTTTCTTCAATAAATCTATCCAAATGAAGAAGGGAAAGTCGTTGCAGACAAAAAAAAAAAAAAAAAATGGCAGATGCAAAAGTGTAAGGATAAGAGAAAATATACTGCAGTTCAGTATCAGGAAATTTCCCAAAGATGGAAAGGTAGCGGTAGATTTCACAACTCCACAAAACATGGCGCCATTTTCTGCTCTTGACCTTGGATGGGTGGACTGTCCATTGTCATCCCGGATTAAGGAAAGGTTGAGGGGGAGGAATGTGGCCAAGGGCTCCGGAGACTTCTTTGTACGTTGCACTGTGCATATGCAAAAGAATGAGGCAAGATGGCTGCTTACACTGCACTGTTTAAATAGCTTTTGTATATCAAGCTAAGGCTTTGGACTTGGTCAGGCAGGAAATGGGAGTCCATTGTATTATTTTTAGCATGGAAGTGACGAACAAATTTGAGAGCTAGACTAGAGGGAGGCAAGATCCACTGGGAACCACTGCCACAACCCATGCCAAAAGTGTCAAAAGCTTGGGGGTGCTTGGGTGGCTCAGTTGAGTGTCCGACTTCGACCCAGGTCATGATCTCGCGGTTCCGGGGTTCGAGCCCCGCCTGGGGCTCTGTGCTGACAGCTCGGAGCCTGCAGCCTGCTTCTCTGATTCTGTGTCTCCCTCTCTCTCTGCCCCTCCCCTGCTCACACTGTCTCTCAAAAATAAATAAATGCAAAAAAAAAAATTGTTTTTTAAAGTGTCAGAAGCTTGAACTAAGGCAGTGACTGGGGCGGGGGTGGGCCGGAGACAAAGGAAGGGCTTAATAAGAAACTGAACGCCCCCCCCCGGGCGTGGGGGGGGGGGGGGGCTTAAGGCCTCAAGGGTGACACTGAGGATCTGGCTTCGGAAAAGGGTAGGTTTCTGCTTCAAGGAGAGAGTAGAGAAGGGGGTGATGTGGGGAGGAGGGTGGAAGAGCAGGAGCTGAGCTTTGGATTTCCTAGGGTGCGGGTGGATGAACCTCCCAGACTGACCACGGGAGGGCGGGGTGCCTAGGCCTACACCATTGCCCCCCATCCCCCCCCCCCCCGGGGGCGTCCGGGGGGGCTGTTCGGGCCCCCGATGCCTCCGGCCCACCCCCGCCCCAGTCACTGCCTTAGTTCAAGCTTCTGA
>NW_024412428.1:29457586-29504915 GCF_014898765.1 Herpailurus yagouaroundi | reverse complement strand
CCTGTCTCCAGGGCGGAAACAACTCCCAGAGCTCCATCAACGGTTCAGAGGTGGGACTTCCCTCCTGCGGGGCAGAACCTTACCTCTGACTTGCAACTCTGGAGCAGCGGCCCTCATAGCCCTCCCAGGCCCTGCAGCTCCAGACAACCAGAGAGGAATATCCCGGCCCAAGCGGTTGCAGCTGTTTCTCTTCCTTTCGCCTTCATCCCTAGTCTCCGGAGCCAGAAACCCGGCTTGTGGTCCTCGCTCCTGCTTCTCCTCGTGCCCCAGCCTCAGCCCGGTCCCTCCCCTGTAGCTCCTGTGCTTTCCACCAGCCTCCTCCCACTGGCCCGGGCGCTCTGCTTCTCATCTGGCCCCCTTCCCAAATCTTCTCCTGCTAGGTTGCCAGAAGGCGGTCTCAAATGCAAATCTGATCATGTGCCTTAAACTACTTTTACAAATCGGAGCACCTGGGTGCCTCAGTCGGTGGAGCCAGGGTTTCTTGATCTTGGCTCAGATGATGATCTCCCGGTTGCTGGGCTCCAAGCCCCTCATCTGGCTCTGAGCAGATGCCAGGAGCCTGCTTGGGATTCTGTGTCTCCTTCTCTCTGCCCCTCACCTGCTTGTGCACTCCCCCAACCCCCTCTCCAAATAAATAAACTGAAAAAAAAAAAAATACTTTTACAAATCTACATTCCCCCTGAGGACAAAGCACAGACTTCCAGGTGAGTCACAGAAGCCTTTGACATTTGGGTTTTACCCATCTCTCTGCCGTCATTTCTTAACCCTCCCCTCACACACTGCTGTGGCTGCTTCGCTGCTTTTCCCTTTTGAGCTTTGTGCCCTACCCTGACCATGTCTACCCAGCGATTTTTTTTTTTTCCTCCATAATTCATCTGGGGGACCTTTCCTGTCTCCTCGCAGAACTAAGCGCTCCCTTATTTACCTCCTGCAGCCCATTGGCAGATTCATTCGTGTATATATCTTGTCCCCCTCCCAGACCATAATCCATTTCAGGGTAAGGACCGTCATCTTCTCCCCAACCTTTGGCCTGGTGTCTGGAACACAGTGGCCCTTTAGTAAATGTCCATTGCATCAGCAAGTGAACAGATAACAGGAATACAAAGATTCACTCCTATGCTCCTCCTGGAAACTGCCTGGTATTTCTTACTCTCTCTTCTAATGACACAGCATTTACTTTAATTCTGAGCTTCCTGACAGCCAATGCATAAAGAGAAACAATAAAGGATATGTCTGAAAAAAAGCAAAACTTTCACTTCTGCAGTAGAGACAAACTTTTTCCTGGTAATAAATTTTCAAAGGAATTCATCACATGAGTTCTTGCGCAAGGAACATTGAACAACATAATGGGCAGTATCTTTAAGCAGTTTTTACAGAAGCTTCAGAAATATTCTTCACTTCACTGTTTCCAGTATTAAATGCTTTAAAAAAAAAAAAAGATAAAGACCTAGCACTAAAACATGATTCATGAAAGAACTTCCACTGGGAAAGGGTAAACTAATGAGCACCACATTTAGAGCTTTCTGGTGATCAAGGATATAGCTTTAGCCCACACAGGAGACTGTACATCTATAAACTCTATTTCTCAAATATCAGTTGTCTCAGCGAGGCTTTGACAGGAGCTAAATAACAGCCCCAAATTGGCTTCTCTGAGAGCCTAGAAAACTCCCACTCATTCAAGGGTAGCTATTTGTAGCATGTAAACTCTTGCCAGACTGAGAGAAGAATCTGGCCCAGTGAATAAAAATACAGAAAATAAATGCTTGGAAACTTGTAGGAGGAGAAGAGGCTCTGGGTTGATTGTCCAACCACAGCATTTAGTTTTCCTGCGCTTCATAGAGGCACTCAAAACAGTTACCGGTGTGTCGGCTTATCACTGGTTCCTAAGCTCTGTAAGATGGTAAGTAAACTACCTTTCTGTGTCTCGGTGTCACAAAGCACTAGTCACCCTCCCCGCCCCCCCCCCCACCAGCCCTGCCCACCTCTACCTACAAAGACAAATAGGAAGTCATCGGTAATTAAAGCTCTAGTAATGGGACTGGGCAGGAGGGCAAGGGGTGGAAATTATCAAAGGTAGAGTAAGGTACAGAAACAGGTTAACAGTTCTTCAGGACGTTAAACACAGAGGCGCCTGGGTGGCTCAGTAGGTTGAGCTTCAGACTCTTGATTTTGGCTTAGGTCATGATCAGGTCATGATTGCAGCGTCGTGGGATCGAGCCCCTCGTTGGGCTCCGCACTGGGTGTAGAACCTGCTTGAGATTCTCTCTCCCCCCCTTCTCCCCAACTCTCACTCTCTCTCTCTCTCTCAAATAAAAAGATAATAATAAGATTAGAAAAAACCCACAATCCCACAATGTTAAACAAAAAAACAGCTCATTTCAGCCCAAAAAAAGACTTTCGCAAAGACAAAAAAAAAAAAACCCAAAAAAAAAATGTTGTGACAATTATTTTCACATCTAAATTTGCTAAATATTGAGACCTCTGGTATAAAGAAAATGAAAGAACGCTAACTTCTAAAATAAGCTGCTAAAAAAATATCAGCAAAGCCGTTTTCTAGAGCAAAGTAAGTGGATGTTGCTTCAGCATATTGATTGATACATAATCCAAACATATTGACTTATGTGTAATTAACAAAAGAGTTTAATTAATCTGCTGATTGAAAATGTCATCAATCTTATTCAAGTGAGTTTTAATTCAAAGATAATATCATCATGAGTATTATGCTCAAGTAATTTTATTTAATTAATCATAAAAACTTGTCCTCACGTATGGCTTTAGCCTCAATAAATCATAAAATAGCTGACAAATTTTCTTTCTAGGAGAAAATTAAAGATATCAATTTGAGGCACTTTATTTTATATTATTGCTTGATGTGTTCTGAAATGAAAATGATATGTTTCAAAAGATATCTTCTTTCCTTTTCTCTCTACTTACGTAATCACATAGGATGACAATTCTTTTGTGAGCATTCCTGTATCCGTGAATAAAATAAATTTCTCTAAATTATTTTAAAGGAAAGGCTGTGTTTTCTCAGGCTTGAGAAATATCTGAGCTTGTTTTTCTAAAACCTTGGCAGAAAAAACAAGGACCAACTACTGAATAATCATTCAAATGACAAGTCTTCATTAGGTTGAATTACTGAAATGAAACTATTTCAGTAATTGTTATTCCTCCCTCATCCTATATAGCAAGCTAAAATGAACAAAATACACTTTGGGTCTAGAAAGCAGATCCCCCAAAGCCAATTAATGCTCCCAAGCTAGTAGGATACTAATTAGCAATTATTTCTGCCCAGTGATGCCCAGGCATCCTGGGTTGCTAAATTTTCCCCGTGTCCTAAACCACCAGAGAACACTCGTTGAATAGTGATAGTTCTTTCTAGGGTGGCTTACAGAATGCGTCTGTACCATACTAAATGCCCTCCTTCCTCATCCCTGAGAAAGATCACCTGGTGCGGACAAGGAGAAGCTACAACAGGTATGGGCTTTAGAGGCAGAGATTTAACAGAAGTAACTAAGTTGTAACTGAACAGCCTACGAAGGGTGACAAGCAACGAGAAGGAAAGATAGGTGGAAAGGAGATGTGGTTTAGAAAGACATGGAGGAGGAGGTGTGGGGAAGAAACAAGGAGAGAGAATGCCTTCTCCTCTCCACCAGTGTGAATCAAACTGCAGTTCATACAGTGGGACCTAATTAAACCAAAACTCGCTCTCCAGGAAACCCAAGATCGCTTGGAGATCCTATTGTCTTTAGTGATCAAAATGCCAAGAGAGCATCAGTGGTGTGAAGAAAGGTAAATCCAATTTGGGGGGAATTCCAACGCATTTTCAGGATGCTTGGATTGCTGCCATAACCCTCATTTCCTCCTCTAAGTACAATCTTCCGAGAATAAATGAATAAATCTAGCGATTTTTTTTTTTCCTCTCAGAAGGAAAAGCTTAAAATGTGAGGTGGGCTAAAAATGTTTTTAGCCCACCTCATGTAGTGTTCATAGGCTACAAAGCCCTTTAAAATTGATACATGAAAGTTCTAGGAGATTCACTGGTAAACAATGGTTCTCATGGCCAGCACATTTTTCTAGAGAAGATGACATGATTTTTACCTCTATTGAATTAAATCTAACAAATATTTATTGAGCACCCATTATATCCAAGGTAGTAGGCTGCGAGTAATAGAAAAGTCACATATAAAATAGTGCCAGCCTTCAAAATTTTTGCCACTGGAAGGATGAAAATGGAGAATAAAATAAGACAAGTACACACACTAACAAATGGCTGTAACAGAAGCAAAATAACGTAAGCGCCATAAAAAGATACAAACAAAATGAAATAAGGTGTCAAGGAAGGTGTCTTAGTCTGTTCCGTCTCCTATGACAAAGTACCATAGACTGGGTGGTTTATAAACAACAGACCTTTCTTTTCTCTCTGTTCTGGAGGCAGGCAGTCTGACTGAGATCATGGCCGACATGGTCTGTTCTGGTGAGAGCCTTCTCCTTAGTCATAGACTGTCAACTGCTTCCTGGATGCTCACAAAGTGGGAGTGTGGAGAGGAAAAGAAAGCTCACTGGTGTCTCCTCTTATAAGGGCACTAATCCCCTTCAGGAGGGCTCCCACCCTCATGACCTCATCAAATCCTAATTACCTTCCAAAGGCCCCACCTCCTAATAGCATTATATTGAGGGATAGAGTTTCAGCATCTGAATTGGGGCAGTGGGGGGAACACATACATTCAGTCCACAGAGAAAGAGAGGATACCTAGTTTATTTGGGGGATTCATTCGCTCATTCAAAAGTCATGTCATGTGCTCTGCCTACAGCCTTTGTCCTGTGCCAGGATTGGGATGAAATGCAAAACAAACAAAAGGGGAAAATAGTAAAGTACCAGCCTGAACATTAGGTCTATTTTTCTTTTGGTGGTTGATTGGGTATCTTTGTCCACATGCTCACCCATACGTAAAAGTGTCAGACTTTACTTTTTGTACACAGAGGGTAAAAGATGTTGTTCCCTATTTTAATTTGCATTTTGCCAAATAACTAGTAAAATGGAAAGCTTTTCAAAATTCCTGTGTTTATTGTTCACTCACTTCTCTGCTGTGACCTGCTTTTCGTATCCTTTGACATTTTTTCCCTGTATTTTCTTTGTATTTTTCTTATTCATTCATAGGGATTTTTTATTTATTGTGGACACTGATCCTTTCCCGTGGGCACAAAAAATGCCCTCTCCTGTCCGTAGGTTGTTTTTAAATTTCAATTTATTGAGCATTTTGCCTTGTGGAGTCAAAATTATCTAGCTGTTCCATAATAGAATGTGCTTTTTGATCTTTAAAAAAAAAAATTCATTCTTTATCTCTAGTCCACATTTTTTTCAATTATTTTCTATGGTTTTTTTTTTTAAACATGTTTTTCCTAGTAGTTTCTTTTTGCTTCCTAGAGTTTCATTTTCCACATTTTTGTCTGGAATTTGCTTGTGTATGGTGTGAAGTCATAATCTAATTCTCCTTTGCCTTCCTTGCCGAAAGTCAGCTGTCTCAACATTATGGAGTTTGTAGGGTATCTTTCCCCACTGGTGTTGATGTCCCTTCAATAAACCAAGCTCCACACCTAAGTTATTTTCTGGGGCCTCTCTGCTATTCCACTGATGTGTTTATAAATTCCTCTGACGTTTTCTTTTTTTTTTTTTTAATGTTTATTTATTTTGAGACAGAGAAAGACAGAGCGTGAATAGGGGAGGCGCAGAGAGAGAGGGAGATGCAGAATCTGAAACAGGTTCCAGGCTCTGGGCTGTCAGCACAGAGCCCGACGCGGGGCTCGAACCCACGGACCGTGAGATCATAACCTGGGCCGAAGTCGGCCGCTTAACCAACTGAGCCATCCAGGCGCCCTGCCTCTGATGTTTTCTATTTGCTGTGCTTTTACTTCATGCATTTTCTTGTCCTACTTTCTGTGGATTAATTACCTTTTCTTCATTTTCCTTATTTTCCTTTACCCACTTAGCATGATAGTCTATGTTTGTGCCTTTAGTAATTATGCCTAGATTTTTCATATGTATGTATAGTTAATATATAGGATATATTTATAAGATATATAAAGGTATAGGGGCGCCTGGGTGGTCAGTCAGTTAAGCGTCCAATTCTTGGTTTCAGCTCAGGTCATGGTCTCACAGTTCGTGGATTCAAGCCTCACATCAGGCTCCACACTGATGGTGCAGAGCCTGCTTGGGATTCTCTCTCTCTCCCTCTCTCTCTGCACCTACCCTGCTCGTGCTCTCACTCTTTCTCTCTCAAAAAAAAAAAAAAAAAAAAACTTAAAAAAAAGATATATAAAGTTATATATATAAATTTAAATTTTTCTATTAAAAGCTAAAGTTCATACACATATCTGTCTTCCTTCTAAACTAAACTAGAACCTTGTAGAATTGAACTCCCTTCAGAATCACTCCCCTGCTGTTGTGCTCTGTTTGTTTGATATTTCAGATCATTTTGTTTTCAGCGCATATGATGAACAATGCTGTCGTTATTCTCATTGATTTTAATGTCAATTCTCATTTAGATTTACCACCACAATTTATTTGCTCCCTTTGCTACTTGCATTCCACTTCTTCCTTCTGAATATATTTTTCTTCAAACTAAAGTATATCATTGAGTAATCTTTTTAGTGAGCGTAATCTATTCAAGTTACTGTTCGTGGAAACCTTTCTAAGTCCTAGTAGGCCTGAGATGTCTATTTCTTACTTGTACTCTTCTATTTAATTTTTTAAATAGGTAAAACAAGCACCTGACCCAAAACAAAACAAGAAGTATAAAATATCCTACTCATTATAAATGTTTAAATCCCCAATCATTTGCCATTAGGACTTTAAAAATTTATCCCGTTGCCTTATGATAACTATCACTGCTAAGAGCTAGGCTGCCCACCTTATTATTGTGAGATTATGGTCTACGTTTTTATTTTTTTCCTCCAGTGGCTTATAGGATTTCTCATTATGCTTGATATTCGGCGCTTGGACTGCTAAGAGCCTAGATGTGAAACTTATCCGTCTACATCTGTCTATCACTATTTTTTCTATTTCTTAGCCTCCCAGTTGGCTAATTTTATAGTCTTCTGCTCAGGCAGAGTGAGCTTGACCAGCTCCAAACCAGTGTTTAAGTGAGTTTATGGTCTCAGGGTTCTTGTTCCACCCTGGTTGCGTGTATGTGGGCCTGGGCTTGAATGTGACCCAATCCTGTTGTTGACCTGGTAAGATGGCTTCCACCCTCAGCCTGAGGCAGCAGCTGGTTTCAGGTGGCAGCCCTATGTAGTGGGCAGCCATTATTTCCCCCCTTACAAGTAAATGAAGCACTTTTCTAGCCCAAAGTCTCACCCAGGGGGCCCCCGGTGCCCCCAGCCCAACCCAGTGTTTGTGGACTTAACGTCATCCCAAGATGCTGTTCAAAACATAGCCACTCCGGCCTCTGTTGCCTCCAGGCCTCCCTGAGCAAGATGGCTTTGCTTCTGACTCACTGCTCTCAGTTCCCTTTCCATTTTCAGCATTAGAGGACCTGCTTGCTTTTAGTGTGCATTTTTAATTTTTAAACATTTTACCCGGGATTTTGATTAATTGAGATGGCGAAGCATATTTTATTGTGTTCAATCTATTCTCCTGTCCAGGACATTTCTTAGTACTTAACGTCACCAAGATTGGAAACCTGAGAATCACACAGGATTCCTCCCTCTCCCTCAGTCAGTCAGTTACAAATCCTTATTTATTCTCTTCCTAATGACCTCTCAATTTCATGTCTTCTTCTCTGGGTCACCTATTTACTGCCAAAGCCAGTTCCTTGGCTTAAGCTATTAGACTTCCTTACCTGGAAATTTTCTTCCTATAGAAAATCTCCTAATTGTTCTCAATCCCTTCCAATCCAACCTGTAAAATGGCTCCAAATTAATATACACATTTAAAATATTTTATTTCTGATTATACTAGTATTATTATTCAATAAATGGCATTGGGACTTTTGTTAGCCTTTTTGAATCAAAAACTAACAAGAAACTTACATCTTATTAATATCATACCATGTGCAAAAATACTGTAGTATAGTCTGGAAACCTTAAAAGCACCAAAAGGAAAACATAATTCAGAAATTAGTCTAGTGTGGGAAAATCTCTATTTATCAAAATACATAAGCTTATTTAAAAAACTTATTAAAAACTTATTGCAATAACCCATGTGTGGAAAGAGTTGCAATGTGAAAATATTGCAAATGTGAAAGCCTAAGTCATTAAACAGAGGCATGGCATGGTTGTATCTGTTTTATAGCTAACAAATCTGAGTCACAGGCATGTGTATATGAACACGTATGTGGCATACGTGCATACATCTATGTATGCATGTATGCATGTACATATACACCAAATACATAGAAAGGTAACTGAGGGACAGAAAGAATAAACCACGACTTATTAGAAGAGAATATAAGTTGGTGAGGAAAGTGGTGAGAAAATCCAGGATTCCCTCTGTGTATGTATGAATGTTTTGAATCCTTTTGGTAAAAACACGTGCATGCAGCACAAAAACTAAAGCAGGCAGAGAATCTTGAAAATACTAACAAGGACAAAGAAGAAAATTCAAATCACATATAATGCCATCACTACATATGTACAGATCAATGGCTTCCCCTTCCCTACGAGATAAACTGCAAATGCCTCAGCAAGTAACATTCTTACCCCTGTCTCCTTCCTAGCTTCGCATGGTATTCTCCCCCAACTAGTAACCTAACATCTGACCAGGACTTGAAATTTTCTGAATACATCTGCTATTACTTCTGCCTGAAATATATTCTCCCACCCTCGGCTGGCAAACAGTTGTTGGTCGGTTCTGTATTCCCTTTTTCTGCCTCATATGACAGTACTTCCATGAATGCTTCTCCTCTGATAGTGTTAGTTTACCTCCTCTGCTAGACCAGTGGCATTTGAAGGAAGTGATTCATCAATGCCTTCCCCTACTCGCCTACCTGCCCAGTGACTGGTATAGGCACTGGCTCATGGTGGGGCACTCACTAGGTGATGAATGAGTGAGTGCTTAAAAGCAGGCATGCAAGCACAGGAGAAGCAATACAAGAATAAAAGGATTACTGAGTGGCAGTGGAAACTCAGCTTGAAATGTATTACATTTTACTGCCCAGGATCCAAATCCATCATTTAACTCAGTTCCATCACTTCCTCAAGCCACACCCAACACCTGGAGAGCAGATGTGAAGCAAAGGGGAGAGAGCATCCGGCAGAGTTGCTCAGGGATGCAGCGATGAGGAAGGGGCTGGCATCATTCTGGAGTGGTGCGGAGCACGTGGTTAAGTGACTGGTTGTGGCTGGGAAGGGAGCAAGAGCTGGAGTGACAGCCCTGGGGCTGAGGTGAAGGAATAGGTTGATGTAAATTGCAGGGTGGGGTTCAGGGCAAAGCATTCCAAAGCCTTCTTTCCCCAAGTAGTTCCAAAAGTGTGTAAATAGGTATTGATGCACGGGGGAAAGTCTTACATGGCCAAGTGTTTGGGAAACACTGGATTTAGCAAAGGTAGAGACAATTCTTAGTAGCAGGATTTCTCAGAGACCTGACTTTCTTTAGTAAGCTGCTTTATGAAATGTCAAAAGCAGGGTGCTGTACCAATGTTTACCAAATGTATTTGACACAGTGTATCGGTTTGCTAGGGCAGTGGTAGCAAGAACCACAAACTGGCGGCTTCAACAACAGAAATTTGTCATCTCACCGTTTTGGAAGCTGGGAGTCTGAGATCAAGATCTCAGCAAGTTTGCTTCCTTCTGGAGGCTGTGAGGGAGAATCTGTTCCAAGTGTCTCTCCTAGCTTCTGGTGGCCTGCTGGCAATGTCTTGACTTCCCTGGGCTTATAGATTCTTCTGCTTTCACGCTCACGTGGCATCCTCCCAGTGTGGGTGGCTGTCTCTATATTTGCCTTTTCCATAAAGACACTAGTCACGTTGGATGAGGGCTCACCCTTCTACACAGTATGACCTCATCTTAACTTCACTGATTACATCTGCAACAACCCCATCTCCAAACAGTCACATTCTGGGGTACTGCAGGCTAAGATTTCAAGATATAAATTTTAGGGGGAAATGATTCAATCCATATTGCTGCTGGGTGAACTAGGGAGACCTCGGGTCCTGGGGCCTTGACTCAGCCAGATCTGAAGGAGTCACGGAAGATGATTGGTCTAGTCACAAGAATGAATTTAAGGACAGACACATAGCACAGAGGACAAGGAACACAAGCAGGAAAGTTTATTAAAAGCGAAAAGTACACTTTTGAAATATGAGAAGGGTTGAGCTCAAGACAGAGAGAGAGAGAGAGAGAGAGAGAGAGGGAGCTGTGTGCCCTGGGGCTTGGGCTTCTACCTTTTATTGACAGTTCTGAGGGGCAGAATATTTATTGTATTTATTGGGACAGAAAGGAGAATTCCCGAGCCTTTTCTTCTCAATTTGGTCAGGGGGTTCCTGTCATGGCATCTGCCATCTTGGGCCTGTCTGGTTAGATCTGGCTTCTTGTGGAGTGCTGTCAGGACCTGCCTCTGATCTTCCCGATAGCTGGCCAGGACTTCGTCCTTGCTGGCCTCCCGGTATCCTGTTAGAACCCAACTAACTGCCTACTCTAACATTAGCACACCTTTTGGCATATAATGTGTAGCAAAACCACTGTCTCCCTGAACTCAGTTTTGGTAAGATCTGCTACAATGGATTCTCTATCATTAGGTTCTTCCAAAAGACAGCTAAAGATAGGGGTCCTCATTCTCCGAGACCCTAGAATGCACCAGGCAATCCAAGAAAGGTCATGTTATGATGACATTTTACAAATGAAAAATGAGAAATTTACAAATGAAAAAACAGATTCTGATTACCAAAGACACTCATCCGACGTAACTGAGCCATGTTTCAAACCAAGGTCTGTCTCATTACCAAACCACTTCTCTCTGCACTCCAACTTGCTATTTCCCAAATGATATGGATATCATTAAAGCGAGATCCTTGCTGTGGAAATAATAGGGTTATTTCCCCACCCCTCACTAATGCCTAATCCATACTGAAAAGTGGTCGAGATTTGAAACAAAGCAAAGGCAGGGAGGCTTCTTTCCCATCATTGAAATAAATCTGTTTCATACATAGGAAGCACTCCTGGTTAAATGTTTACCTTTTGAACCCTACACTGAAGGAAATGGTTTCCTGAAGCTTTGGCTAATCTTTTAGCAAACTGTCAACCTAAAAACTTGGGTGCTTCTTGATGAGGATTTTAACTGCACTATTGATTATAGTGCAGCTAGAAACCATTTTCAGACTTATCTTCATATGATTTAATTGACATTGAGAGGTATTTTAATTGAAACGTTAGACTTCCTCAGTAGAACTACCCTTTGTTTCTAGCAAGGCAATCTAGCTTTTATGCTTTTAATCGCCATCTGTTGTTCAATAAATGTCAAATCGTTCCTAATGGTCTCTCTAAGCATAGGGTTGGGTTTTTTTTTTTTTTTAATTTGCTTTTGTACTCAGTGTTCGTTATGGGCAAATGAGTCCTTGCCGTAAAAGAGCGCCATTTCTCATGGTGCTTCAGTCCCGTTAGAAGGAAAAAGTGATTAGAAATAAAGAGACAAGAGAAATGCTTCTTTTCTTTTTTTTGTTTTTTTAATTCTTCTCAGCAGTGGGGAGATTTAGAAAGTCTATAAAAATGTTTCCTTCAGCACTGCTGGTGATTCTACTCCCATTCAAAGCATAAAAGGAACAGACTTCTGAAAATCTTTGAGTTGCTTAAATTGTCTGAAATGATTAATATATTTAAAAAGATAGGTGAGAGAGAACATCCACTGGACTCAGCCAAATTTGAGCTGTACCAAGGAGATCTTGACTTCAAAAGCCAACAGGACTCTTTTTTTTTGTTTTTTTGTTTTGTTTTGTTTTGTTTTGTTTTGTTTTGTTTTAAACCTTGTGGGAATTTTGTAGAGATAAAGCAGAAGCAATGCAAGGACTCTATTACCCAGGACCCCACAATGGATTCTGAACTGAACCAGCCTACTCTCCAGAGGTGGAGGAAGGGAATGGCCAGTGACTTCCAATGATGCTCAGCTATGACACAGAAGGAAAGACCCTCCCTCGGGAGATGCAGAAAATTTTTGTTCTTCCTCATTAGCTTCCTAACACCCAACATCCTCCATGAAAGGTCACCTTCCAAAGTTAGGAAGCCAAATGACGCTGGCTCTTGGGAGCCCTGGAGAGTCCTGGAGATAAGGATTGTGTGGCTTCTGGGAAGGAGGGGCCTTTCATTGAGACTTGCATGCATTGGGTCCCAATCAGCTTGCAAACCAAGAAGTATGCTTGATTGCTTGGATCAGGGTTTGAAATATTTTCCAAGGGTTGGAAGAAGTATATTCTAAGAAGTAATTAGAATTGGTTGAAATACAGGGCTATAAATGGGGGACTGGCACAATTTTACAAGAAACAGATCATAACTCAACATTCTAATGACTTTTTCTTTGGAGAAGGTCAGCAAAGCTATTAACAAGGGAAGTGAGCATGCAGAGTTCTCCATCCCAGACTATGACTGAACTTTGAACAAAGTACCTCCATCAGGATTCTGACTCTAATTACCTGAGCCGTTGCCTTTGCTCAGGAACGAGGGCTGAGCGGGGGCTAAATGGGCAGTCAGGCTTCTGACTGCCCTTCTGTGCTTCTCTAGCTCTCTTCCCCAAAAGGGATAAGAATAAAGATGCTGACAAGTTCATTTTTTCAGGCACGATGGCCAAAAAGACCACAGATTATTACCAGTATTAAAGTCCTCCAAGTGGAATTCCAAGTGGAATTTCCCACACATTATAAAAAGGAGAGGAGGCTTAACAGCACTCTGTCTGTCACCCTGTCCTCTCCCCTGAGACACAGGCAAACATGCCAACATGGACCACATGGCCATGGTGGCATTTAGAAGAGAAACCCATCCGCGGTGCTTCAGTTTGGAAACATAGCCTGGATAACTTCAAAATGAACTCACATGCCCTGAAGCTGCCATGTGTTACTTGTGTACACATCAACTATACCACTCATTAGGTTTAAACTAAGGTCAGGGAATGTGTCTATGTATTTTTGTTTCTCTGCTAGCCATCCTTCAGGACTCAAAACAGTGCCTGGGATCTCAACAAATATTTGTTAAGTTAAAAAATAAGAATGACAAACAGGGAGTTTTCAGAGGAACCTCAGACCAGCTTGGAGCTCCTTCCAAATGACTCCGGTCTTTCCCAGTGAGCCCAGAATTTGGAGAGTGTGAGATGGTACTCCATTTCTCCATCATTCCTTCCCTCTCTAAATACCCAACACCCATCTTATTCTTTTGTTCCTCTGGGGGTTTATCATCTACTTAGATGCACTTGACCCCAGGCCTTTCCTTCTGCAAGGTCAAGACCAAATTAATCACCAGAGTCAGTGTCAAAAAACTGTATGTCTAGCTGTAAGCTCTCCCCAGGTGGCCTCACCAAATTTAAATGTTTGGTCACCGGACTTCAGAATCAAAGTACTGTCTAGTCAAAGTTGTGAGGAACAAGGGGCAAATAGGTCTTCAGACAATCAGACCTTCTTTGCAGATTATCATTCCTTCAATCATACTGATTCCTACGACGGCCTGTATTTGTATGTTTTACGATTACCCAATGGATGATTATATATTTCCAAAATTTCCTTTGATTCTAACACTAACTTGTGTTAATTTTATGTTGAACTTAACTCTCGTTGCTCTCAGCTTTTAAAAAATTGGAGAATTAACGGATGGCATCCTTTAACCCAACTCCCTTATATCTGTGATACCCCCAGCCCTGGACTCCAGATCCCTGGGCCTACCCCTCTCTTTGCTTCAGCTACCCCAAAGTCTGTTTATTTTCTGACCCCTGTGTACTCCAGACTTGGTTCTGTGGGACCAAGGTAACAATATGTTGCCTTAATTACTCTTCAAAGATGCTTATTTTGAGAGGACACCAGAACTGTTTTTGCAGCCCTCCTGCTGTTAAGAATTCTAAAGGTTAAGGCCTCCAGTAAACTGTGATTAGAAAAAAATCAACGGAGTAACTGCATAATCACCGCTATATTTAGCAGGCTAGTGATCTCCAGAGAAACCTGGCATTTCTGCCCTGCAGCCTCCTCCAATCCCTCAGGAAGTCTTCTGGCCAGAATATGTGACGCTCTCCCAGCCCAGCACCTGGAGCAGAGCTACAGGCCCGAAGTAGCTTAAAATATCTTAGCATCTCATATAGTAACAGAGAATCCAACTCCAAAAGAAAAAGAAAGAAATGAAAATGGCTTACCATAAAATGGTTGGGTGAGGCAGTGCTGGTTCATAAAACAGAACTGTTATATAAAATTCCAATGAGCTTTTTTGTTCCTGTAGGTTCTTCTAAGGTATAGCCCCATTCTTTGTTTTTGTTTTTGTTTTTAGTAATCTCTACTCCCAATGTGGGGCCAGAATTCATGACCCCAAGATCAGAGTCTCATGGTCTACTGACTGAGCCAGCCAGGAGCCCCAATAATCCCCTTTCTTAAATTGCTCAAGACCCCGTAGTGACTGGTCTGGTATAGTGGTAGTCAGGTGCTCATGTCTCCCACAGACTGTGGGCTTCCCTTTCTACGGTTTTACTGCTCTCCATGAAACTCTTTTCTCTTTCTTCTGATACTGCTCTCTGCTCTTCCTCCCCTCAAAAAAAAAAAATGTTACTTGTCAGAAAGTCTGTCATGTATACCTTAGGATATACTGGATTCACTTTGGGGAAGAGAGGAATGATTATCTAAATAATAAAGGGTAACACTTACTGAGCACTTACTGCGTGCTAGGAACTGTTATAGGTACATCATATATATTAATTCAGTTAAGTCTCACAACCACCTAATGAGATAGTTTGTTACTATTTAATCTTCATTTTACAGATGAGAAAATTAAGGCACAGAGAGGCTAAGAAACTTGTGTAGGCTCACACAGCTAGTAAGTAGAAGAGCTGGGCTTTGAACCCAGGCAGTCTGACTCCACAAGCCATGTTCCCAACCTCTAAACTGTTCCACTTTCCAAACATTTTTCGCCACCATCACCTCTCATTTTTTAAGTAAGATTGGAGCAGAATGAGTGTTAAATCTGGCCCCTTAGCACTGCCTTCTGATCCTTCCGGCATGCTAGCTACGCCTGTTTGTCACAGTGGATCACAGGCACCCAGAAGATGAGAAGAACGGAGGGCAGAAGAGAAACAAGCTGGTCTTCAGAGTTATAGAAGGGAACTGAGAGCTGCTCACTGGGCTTTCAAACCGCTTTTCTCTACCCCAGGGTGTCATCGCAGGAGACGAGGTGGGCTCCCGGGACCCCCAGCATCTGCCAGGGCAGCTCCACTTTCAGCCGCCTCACACACACAGGGGGTCTGGGATTTACACTGAACATAGAGATTCATGGTTCAAAAAGGTTTGGAAACCCCAGGGGATGGAGCAATCACCTAGGTGTCAGGTTCCTTAATTGCTAAGCCCTCCTCATGGCTGATTTACACAGCCCTGTACTCCCTGGAGAGGGAAGGCAGGAGGGTGGAGACCAGGGCACATGCTGCAGTCTGTTTGCCAGGAAAATCTCGGTGACTGTCAGATGTCCTCGCCTCAAGCAGGAAGAGCATTCCTAGGGGAGGCGGACAATTAGAGAAGACGGTGACTTTATCTCCAGCCCAGAAAGGCAAGCTTTAAAAAATGTTTAAGGGCAAATGGAAATAAGATGAATCTCTAAGAGCCCTGCAGCAAACACAAAGTATTTGGAAATCCATTTCTTCCCTCACCTTCAAAATCACTTAATTCAGTTACACAGTGTCCTCCTGTGGTCCTCACAAGTGTATTTCTCACTTGCCTGTCTATGCCCCATGTGATGCTTAAGAAGACGCACAAACAGATGTGTATGCACACATACGCACACATGTGCGCACACACACACACACACACACACACACGCACACACGTAGGAGATTTAAGCCAGGCCAGCTTCAGGCACCAGTTGCGTGATCTACCCTGGGTATATCTCTCACCGGGCCATCTGTAGATCAGAGAACCAGCGTCCTGTTGCCAACCCATAACATAAATTTTATTCAGGGCACCCACCCTCAGATTTACAGGCACCAGGGAGGCCCCAGAGCACAGCGGCGGGGGGAATGCTGGAGTGGGAATGTCCATGTTGGGTCCCAGTTCTGTCACTTACAAACTGTGGGATTTCAAGAGACTTCCTAACAGTCTCTTGAAACAGTCTCTTGTCCCCCAGGTTTATCCTCTGCAAAATGGGACTAACAATAGCACCTGTTGGTAGGATTGTTTGCTCCAAGCATAAAGTGCTTATAACCGTGCCTGGCACGTGGCAAGAGTTGAATAAGCATTAGCTATATAGAGCTACCGAAGCGCCTGGCAGCACCCTTGGCCCATGCTAGGTCAGCCCAGTCCTAATTCCACTCCCACTCCAGCCCCAGTAAGAGTCCGGGGCTGCGTTCTGCAGAGTGCAGATGGCCACAGTTCAACAGGAAGATTAGCAGCCGTCTTTGTTGGAAACAAACAAGTTACAAGGTTCCTGGGGGAGGCTGGCACTTCGTTAGGCTTTCTTCATAGCGCAACTTAAAATTGAAAACGCTGCCTAAAGCATCCTGCGATCAGAACACTCTTCATTCATTCACCACACATTTACTGAGCGCATCTTTAAAATAATAGCCAGCTACATATGGACACTCCCTGTATAAATGCTGTGTTAAGTGCTTTCTATCCACTCATAGCGATGCTATAAGGGAGGTACTATTATTCTTTCCATTTTGTATATGAGGCTCAGAGAGGTAAGGTAACTTGCCACCGGTCACACGGCATATGGCAGAACTAAGATTCCATCAGAGAAATGCAAATCAAAGCTACAATGACCTATCACCTCACACCTCTCAGAATGGCTAAAATCAAAAACGCTGGACATAACAGGTGTTGGTGAGGAAGTGGAGAAAAAGAAACACTCATGCGCTGTGTGGGAATGCAAACTGGTGCAGTCACTCTGGAAAACAGCATGGAGCTTCCTCAAAAAGTTAAAAATAGAACGCTACAATCTAGGAATCGCACTCCTGGCTGTTTACTCCAAAGATACAAAAACACTAATTCAAAGGAATGCGTGCACCCCTATGTTTACTACAGAATATTATTTTCAATAGCCAAATTATAGGAAGAGCCCAAGTGTCCATTGACTAATGAATGGATAAAGAAGTGATATAGTTACTAATATAAATATATATAGTTATCTATAAAAATATCATATATATAATGGGATATTACTCAGCCATAAAAAAGAATAAAGTCTTGCCATTTGCAACAATATGGATAGAGCTACAGAGCATGATGCTAACTAAGCCAAATAAGTCTGTCAGAGAAAGACAAATACCATGTAATTTCATTCCTATGTGGAATTTAAGAAACAAAGCAAACAAGCAAGGGGGGGGGGGGGGGGAAGAGACGAACCCAGGAAACAGACTCTTGACTACAGAGAACACACTGATGGTTACCAGAGCAGAGGTGGGTGGTGGGACGGGTGATTTCACAGGTGAAGGGGGTTAAGAGCACACTTACCATGAGCCCTGACTAATGTATAGAATTGCTGAATCACTATATTGTATACCTGAAACTAATATAACATTGTATATTAACTACACTGGAATTAAAATTTTTAAACTTAATAAAAATAAGATAAAATCCCAGCAGAGCCAGAGTTTTGTTCTTGACCACTCTGCCTCTTCCCTTATGTCTAAAGAATGCAGCCCTCGAACCCACGCACCCTGGCAAGGCGGCCTGTCCTTTCTTCCTCCTCTTCCTCTGTCATCTGTGAAAAGGGAGGCTGCAAATCTCAATTCCTTTCTCGTGAATGCATAGAAAAATCCCAAGACTTCTGTCCACACAGCACACCAATACCAGAGGGGAACAGTTCTGGAATAAGCATCTCTATTAAGCCATACAAAATCCAGGCTTCAGCTTAAACTTTTTACACAAAACCCCTCTAATATCTCTGCCACCACATCAGACAGAAGGTGTGAAGACACGCTGCCTTGTTTGCAAACCATACTAATGTAATCATGATAAAAATTGTCTTGGTGTGCCAGTCTTAGCCACTAAAAAAATAAAGAAGAAGAAAATCCCAGTAGGTATTTTAGGCTGCTTTAAGCAAAGAGAAGCTATGGACTCCTTTTTTTAGAGAAATGAAATCCTTTGTTTATTGTAATTAGCAGCCAGTATTTTGTCACCTGAACAATAACACTAGGCCCGAGTATAGATAGTGTAATTACAGAGAATTCTAAAGGTCTCTAAAAATATTTCATAGTGACATCAAGTCAAATCATGTCTACCTCTATCCCTGACACACACACACACACGCACGCACGCACACGCACACAGAACTCAAGGACATCTCGCTCCCTGATTTAGCTACACAATTTCCATTCAAACTGGGGAAAGTCACATAGGCAACACCCCATTCAGTTCTTTGAATTTTTATGAATAAAAAAAGAAATCTGTAAAGTAAATCCTGTGATTACAAGCATTTTTAGCACAGAGCACCAGACAGCAGTTCCTGGAAGGGCCCCTTGAATACAACATCGTTCAGGCTCTAGGTATTCTGGGCTCAGCAGTGGGGCGAAGGTTGCGGTCACCTGGGTTCATAGTGTCCCCTCTGGGCAGGGAAGATGCTCCCTTCCCCATTTCAAAGGGCACAAGAGCTTCCCAGCCCTCAGCCCTCTCCTGTCCTCCCAGACGCCAGGTTGCCACGGGAGATGAAGCTTTCTGGCTATTTCCTGGGCAGCAATCCCTGCCGGCGTTCAGCCTGGGGGAGCCCACACTCCTTCCGTGGCTCCCTGTCAGGACTGCAAACCCCACCACGCTCCGTGGTATGACAGAGCCAAGGAGCATGCACACTGGGGACTGTCATGCCTGGGGCCAGGGGTGTGGCTCTGCTTTCCACCGGGTTTGAGACTTGGGGACTGGGCCCGGCCCTCTCTGAACTTCAGTTGCATCATTAATTAGATAGTGACAATAGTGCTTACTTCATAGGGTAATTGTGAGATAAAAGTGTTCTCACCACAAATAATGATGATGATAGTGATGATGATGATGATGGGGCAGAAAGAAACTTTGGGAGATTTTTATGGCCTGAAAGTGGTGATAGTTTCACAGATGTATATTTATTCCCAAAATTATGGAGCTGTGTACATTAAATACGTGCAGCCTCTTAAGCATCAGTCATACTTCAATAAGGTAGTTTTTAAAAAATAAAGAAAAACATACATAAAAAATAAAAACATACATAAAAATATTTGGTAAATGTCCAATTTCAGTCTTCTTGGTTTCTTTCCCCTCTTATGTAGTTTTCCCTTCTTTTCCTAATGGAATTAAGAAGTGAAATGGTTGAATAACTATCTTGACAATAGTCTTTGGCAAAATTCTGGAAAAGGTGAAGTGAAAAAAAGATGGAATGCTGCCTATAGAACATTAGAATTCCACTGGCCTGCAGCTAGCAATGGAGAGGAAATCCACATGTGAGGAGGGAGGCATGGGCCCTGAGGCTCGCCATCTCCTTGGGGTCTTCGGGTGCCATCCATGGCCAGCCTCACTGTTTTCAGGGGCTTGTCCCTCTCCTTTGTCCTCCAGCCCAGGCACGTGCCCTCCACCAGTCCCTTGTGACAAGGCAGAGGCCCGGCCAACAAAAGTTTTGGAAGATTACACTAAGAGCAAGGGGCTCAAAAAGATAAGTCAACAAAAATAATAAGCACTCAGATCATCTGGCTTACACAATGTAGTTTATCCATCTTTAGTATTTGGCCTCAATGGGGAGGTCTCCCTGCCTGGCTGCCCTTCTGCCTCCATGTGGTGAAGGTCACGTTTAGTCCCTGCCATCCTGGAGGGATCCCGCGAATCTCCATACCAAGAATGGCCAATTCACAACCTACCTGCTACATGTCCCTGTAGGCTGCTCAGGGCAGACATCCCCAATCAACCACAGCACTCTTCCTCATTGAGCGCAGACTTGGACACAGTCTCTAGGTATCAACTACCAATCAGCCAAAGTTATACCAACTTGTCATCCCTGCTTTAGATCCCCCAAAGTCCTTATCAAAGAAAGCAGAGTCCCAAGAAAGCCAGAAAACTCCCTATCACGCCTGACTAAGACCCCCTTCTAAGTTCTGGCTCCTGTCCAAAGACTACCTCGTCTCCAGGTGAGTGATCTTCCAGGAACGACGTACATCAGAGGAGCTCACGCCAGCCCACAGAGGTGCCCCTCTTTGCTCACCAACTCAAAACCGCACATTCATATGAAGGTCAATAAGAGAAAGGTCCTCACAGGAGTCTCCTCTTATACTTTCCACCTACCCCGCAAGCCCAGATGCAAAACACCAGATGCCATGGTATTGACTGGAGATGGACATCTTTATCATGTTGTCATTACTCAAGCTACGGTTACCCTCAATGGAGACAGAGAAAAGAGCAAGCTACTAGCTGGTAAGAAGGATACCTTACAGTGCCCCATACTGTTTTCTTCCCTAAACCCAGATGAATACCTACTAGGAATATGAAGGTTCTTGTTCTGGGGGTGTAGTTACATCGGGGCCCAAGCTATTGGGAGGGAATGTGAAGAATGCTCCCTCCTTTTCCCGAACTTTCCTCTTTCCCCACATATTGGTTCTGGGGAGAATCAAAGGCAAGAATGCCCTCTAAGTACTTTACTTCGGTCATTAAATTTTCACACAGACTCTGTGAGTCATGTATTCTTGAAGTTCATTTTATAGATGAGACAACTGAGGCTTCGAGAGGTTGGAAACCCTTCCCAAGGTCACACAGCTTGAAACGGGCACTGTACAGCTTCAAATCTTAATCTCTTCCTATACCATGCTGGCCCTCACGTCAAACCGTGCAAGGCACAACCAGGGGCCACACACAAACCCAGAATGGTCCCATCCAGGGTCCTATTGCCATTGCCCATGGCCTTAAGAGGTAGAAGACAAACTTTGACTCCCAAAGGAGGCTCTGACGACATCATTCACATAATAAAATATTGTGGGGTCGTTCACAGAAATAACGGGTGTCTACCAAATGCTGGAATCTTTTGATGACCCGAGAATTCTAACACTGCCTCTGTGGTCATCGATTTGATGGGGATAAATGAGAACAATGGCTAATAACCCTTCTTCCAGGCCAAAGACTTTAGCCACAACCAACCCATTGCAAGTGTGGGCAGGTTTCGTCTGAAATAAATCCCAAATCAGTCCACCTTGTTCCACCTGCATTTCCGCCACCCTGGTCCAAGTCACTGTCGCATCCTTCAGAGGCAGTGCAGTAACTCCTCTCCCTGTGTCACTCTGTTCCCAACTCCTGTTCCACAGCTGTCAAACTCCTGGCTTTTAGAAGCCAATGACTGCTGTTAGAATAGAATCTGGGCCGCCTATGATGGCCTCTAAGCTTCCACCTGTTCTGACTCCTGTCCACTCACCTTATATCTGATTTATGTACTTTGTTATCTATTTTTCTCTGTTTCCAGTAGCAAGCTTCTCATGGGAAAGGGGACCTTCCTGACTTGTTAAACACACAAGTACACGTTGAATATATGAATGAAGGTTATCTGTGACACATAGAGAAATACAAACTCTCCCCTACAGGCTTGCTCGATGTGTTGGTTCTAGGGACTACAGAGGTGTGATAATCTGGAAACCAGAAGCCTTGGGTTTAGTCATTGCACTGCTACTTAAATTCACAGCACGAGACTGGGAAAACCTCTCAACAGTCTTTGGCCTCTGTTTCCCTGTCTGTTAGTTCTGCCTTTTCCGTGAACAGATGTGATCACCCTCCTGATTCAGCAAACTCTATCGACTATTTGCAAGGCACTCCACTGGGTCCTGGCAATGCCAAGATGAAGGACACCACACTAGCTGAGAAAGAACACACAGGTGATTTGGGGCCAGAGATGAGGCAGTACGTAAACAATGTCTGATATCCTACCATGAGCCCTAACGGAAACCCAGTAAAGACACAACATGCCGCGAAGGAGCGAACTGCGCCAGAGGATCAGAGTCGTGCATGGGAACACCAGCAAAGGCATGATGCATCACGCACAGTGAACAGAAAGTGGTTCTAAGTGGCCAGTTATGGAGAGTGTGGAGGGGCACAGGTGGAAAAGGAGGTTGGGCAGGTACGCTGGGGCATGGAACGTGGAGCCTCTAGGCCAGGGTAAGGGGTTGAAATCTTAGGACAAGTGTTTTGAGCAGAGGCATGACCTATCTAAGTGTATTTCAGAAAGATTATTCTGACAGCAGCCTGGAGGTTGGATTTGGAGGGAAACGCAGCAGAAACAGGACTGTGGAGAGCAAGCTGTGGTAGTAATGCAGGCAAGCAGGGCGCCGAAAGGAGTCGCAGAGAACTGGAGAGAAGCAGCCTAGGCATGAGCGTTAGGACCCCCGGTACATCTCTAAAGCCTGGGAGAGTTGAAAGTTCCCAGCTGGGGTGATTGGTTGTTGCTTTTCCCCCAACAATGCATGCAGGAGGAGGATCCAGTTTAGGAAGAAATGTACCAAGTTCCTTCTTGAACATGTAAGTCCCCTCCTATGAAAGCACACGAGTGCAGGGTGTTGTCGCCAAATCCTTGCGTTAGGGTGGCAGGAGGAGCTGGAACTGTGACCAAATCACTGCACCGTCCTTGTTTTGTCCCCTCCCTGGCAGGAGGAAGGCAAGTTATGATTGCCTCTTTCCTCATGGGGGTGTAGTGAAGCTTTGTTTCTCTGTTTCACGGGCTGCGCCACACCCAGATGAAAGGAGCTCTGTGAGGCAGGAGCATAAGGAGACAGGGCACAAAGAAAGGTCTAAAAGGCTGCCTGAAGGGTAGGAGACAGGTTTGCAGGGCGTTCATTCTGGCTTCATAATGTGATTTAAAGATCCAGAAATGAGAATGAAAAGATACAGGCAGCAGCAGAAGAGATGGATTCATTCTCTCTCCAGATGGATTAATATTTGGATTGTTTTTCCCAGATGTAACTGGCCAGGATTTAAAAAAAGCCTACCATGCTTCTCTCTCAAGGGGACAGCATGGGGCGGCAGACCCAAAGGGCTCCGAAAGAGACAGCTGTCAGCTCAGCAGCTCACTGTGAGGACCGCTCTGTGCAGAGGTGTGGAGGCTGGGACCAGTCAGGCTTCAGGCACCAGAGATTTGGCCCTTCACCAGCCCAGGGAGCCACCGCAGATCCCTCCACAAAGCCCAGATGCCTGAAGAAAATAAAAAGTTTGCTTGGTACTCCGCACCAGACCAGATGGCTCCTTTTCGGATAAGACTTTCGAAGTGTCCAGAGTGTTCTTTCTTCTCAGCTCACCCCTGAAGCAGCCCCTCTGATCGCACTTGCCCCCACCCCCACTCCACAAGCTGCTCCTCCCTGGGGCCTCTGTGAAAATGGGTCAGCCTTGGAGTGTTCTGGAAAAACAACTTCTCCCTAGGCTTACCAGTTTCCGGGAGAAATAGCACCTTCCTGTGCCTGCAGGACTTGGCTCCTTCACATTCACCCTTTCCCTCCATCCCCCTCACTGCCTGGCTTCTAGCACTTGAGTCTTACCCATCCTTCAAGGCCCTGAAAATCACATCGCCCCCCAAAGTCTTCCTAGACTGCCTAGTAGGAGTTTCTCTCTCCTTGTTCTCCTGTTACACTTTATTTGTTATAACCCTGTGTTAAGTCTACTTGCCTTCTACTTGCTGTGGCTCTAAGTTTCGCTCACACTCTCGATTTTAAGGCCTTGGAGACCAGAGCTGCACTGGGCTCATCGCATTAGCCTCAGGGCCTGCCACTGCTTAATCAATGTTTGCTGGGTTCATTAGAATAGGTGAGTTAAGAGCTGGAAGCTATACTGTTGCCGTAAGGAGAGGCAGGTGTTCCCAGAATGAGTCTGCTTCTGCTAGAGCTGCCTGGATTTCATAACCTGGCATTATTGCAGGGGGACTTAGGGATGTCAGGCGGGAGCCATGGTTATAGGTCTGGAAACATCCACTGGTCAGGCCTGCCGGCAGGGAGGAAGAACAACATCGTGGCCCTGGGAAGAGTTCTGGCTCAGACAGGGTGGGTCGAATCCTGGCTGCCTGTACCAATTTCGAGCCCTGGAATAACAGGCAAGTGTCTTCTCATGTTCTGATCCTCCATTTAGTCAGCTGCAAAGTGATCGTAGTCATTCCTACCCTTGCAGGTAATTGTAGGAAGATAACTGTAGGTGCGCATTGCCTGGCACCTAATCGATGCGCACTGAGTTCTCTAACTCATTCATTGATGGAGGATGTAAATGAGGACAAGGCACAGCCTGGAGAAGGGGGATCCACAGCCCATGAACAAGGGTGGTTCTTGTGATACAGGTTAGTGACGATGTCTGGGTGTGGATACATCTGTACGCTGAGCTACTGAGACCTGAATTCTGTCCTAAAAACTCTGGTACCCACGGAATATGTAGAATAACTTTTCTGAGCTTTGACTACACTGGGTCAAAGCTATGCTTCCCACTACCTCCACATGGTTATTGTGAATAATAAACCACCGCAGGCTGTTGAGTCTTTGATGAAATGCAAACATTGCACAGCCCGGTGCCCAGGCCCTAGTAAGCAAGCCTTGAATAAGGGTTCCTTTTATTACAATCTTTTTTTTCCCTCTAGACTCTAAGTTCCATGGAGTCAGGAACTATGTCTGTTTTGTTTTGCACCTTGTACTCAGACGCTGAACACAGAACCTGACAGGTTGGGGCAGGGGAAGCTTTATGAATATCTTTTGAAGAAATGAATTAATACCCATCTGGCATTGTTTAACTCTAGAGCATGGAGGCTGTGATGATCCTTAATGTTTATTTCATTCTATGGCATTCAATGATTTCTAGTCAGATGGGGGGAACAGTTCAGGTCAGGAAGTATTTCAGCTATTGAATCTGTGATTGCGTTGCTTCATGAATAAAAATAAATCAACATTTTTTTTCTCTCTCTCAATCTAGTTATTATCTCTGTGCAATAATTGGGGATTGGGAGAAATTCTTGTTCCTTCTTTGTTAGTGTTGACCAACAAACTTGTGAACTTGAATGCATGTTAGCAATTAGTATTGATTAATCTGATTTGCAAGCTTGGGCACATAACTTTACTCTGGAAATCCTGCACATTTTCTTGACCACAGCCACAGACAGTCAGAGAATAATCTGAATCCCTGATCACTATGAGCTTCCTCCGGACCAATGACCCACACTTTTGACCCTTCCCAAACTCATGTCTCCAGGAATGGAAAGGAAGAGAGAAGCCACGATTTCTCAGGTGCCAAACTTTGTGCAAGGACTTTGCATTTCTTTAGTAGTATTTCATGCTGCCCACGAATTAAGTATCTTAGATCTTCTTCTGGGCATGTTTGCCTTCTCCCTCAAAGTCAGGTTTAGCCGCATGACTTGCTTTGGGGATGGACATGTGAGCAGAAGAGATACACATTCTTTCTGGGATAAAGTTTTAAGAGCCAGCATGCTATTTTGCACACTCACTTTCCCTCTCCCATGATGATGTGCCACATGATGAAGCCTCCTTCAGGTTAGGACCCAGAGTGAGGATAATCTGGAACAGAGTGCCCAGCTAACTCCCAAGAGCGAGTGGCGTTAGCAAGAAGAATGTCTTTGGAGGTTTAAGATACTGAAACTTAGGAAGTCATCTGTTACTGCAGCATAACCTGAACTATCCTGACTGATATAATATGTCAGTTCATTTAATCCTCAAAAAAAAGATCCATGAGGTGGGTGTTAGGAGATGATTCTTCATGGATCTCATGCATTTCTACATACATGTCTTACAAGCAAAGCTATAGTTCCCTTTATTCCAGAATGTCTTCTCAAGGACATCTGTATAGCAAATGACCTGGAAAGGTAGAGATAGTATCACCCACCAGAGGAAAAGGCAGGCATACTTACTGCTTGTTATAAACTCAGGATCCCTAAGCCCGGGTCACTCTCCTATATAACACCGCTCACTGTGTGTGTAGGTAACCAGTGTGACAAGCTAACATGTTAGATGGAATAAGGGAAATTAATGTCTATTAAATAACTAGTGTATTTCAAGCACTGTGCTAGAATGCTATTTTCCAGAGTTCTTTAAAAATTAGCATTGAACTATCCCGACTTACCTAGTTTTGATGCCTAAAGGAAGACATTTGTCTCAGTCTCGGCATACATCACACCCATATTCAACTGTCTTCTCCCCAGCAAACAGATGACCCGGAGACTGTGTTAAACTGTCGGATTTCCGATAATTTAATGTCCAGGGTACCTTGTGCAGTGATAGGTCTGGGAGCTCTGGAGGTCTATGGAAGAAGCACAGAGTATGTGTAGAGCCAAAGACCTTGGGGGCACCAGGGGCACTCAGATCCAAGCAGTGGCCTCACGCCATCTCCCTGCCCTCCTGTAGGCAATGCGACAGGATGAAGGGGCACCAGGGGCTTGGCATAACTAGCATAATTGAGCTGCAGTGGGAGTACGCATTTCCCCCAACTACAAAGCCCAAGGCTCTCAGATCCCAGGAAAACTGAGCCAGAGCTTCACGCCTACCCACCCTCAAGCCATCCTTTTCCAGTGGGACACAATAGAAGGGACTGGGGCCCACAGATCTGGGTTCAACTCTTGACTCAAACTCTAATCTACCTTAGTGACATGGGGGCAAGATTTTTAACTTCTCTGAGCTTCAATTTTTTCATCCATAAAGGGGAATAATCATATCTCTAACTTGTAAGGTTTATATGGAGACTAATGAATGAGATCCCGTATGTAAAGCACAACGTCCAGCGCATAGTAGTCTTTCAATAAATAGCAGCAACTCTTATTACCGTCATCATTTTGTTTTGACTGAGGAGACAGAACATCCCTTCAAACAAAAGAAAATTAAAAACTAGGTGTAGAGCCACTGGCTGAAAGCCAAAGGGGAAGATAAAGCACTATAATTGCCTCTCCTGGGAAAAGCAATAAATCCAGGCAGCTGTGCTGCTCCCACTCTGTGGCGGTGTGAGAGGGGGGCTGTGTCAGAGAACTTCTGTCTCAGAACCTGAGTGTCCACCATGTACAAGGCACTCTCTGGGGGGATGTAAGGGGTGCAATGAAGAGGCAAGCACTGTTCAGCCTTCCAGGAGTTTATTCTCTACAGAGGCTAGCACAAAGGGAGGATTAGATAACAAGAGATAGATAATAAAGGTAGATAATCGTTATTAGCTACCAAGATTGGGACAAAGGGAGGATTAGAAAATATTGTATTATGGGGAAAATTGAGAAAAGGGAAGTGATGTGCACAGGTGTTCATGGTGGCTGAGCTTTCATTCTGGCAACAGGGCATTAAGACAGGCTTCATATATGGATATTTGGGATGAGTAGATGAAATTTCTTTTTTATTGCTTTTTAATTTTTTTTTTAATGTTTATTTATTTTTGAGAGAGACAGAGACAGAATGCGAGCGGGTTAGGGGCAGACAGAGAGGGAGACACAGAAGCAGAAGCAGGCTCCAGGCTCTGAGCTGTCAGCACAGAGCCCGACGCGGGGCTCAAACTCGTGAGCTGTGAGATCGTGACCTGAGCCAAAGTCCGTCGCTCAACCGACAGAGCCACCCAGGTGCCCCTGAAATTTCAAGAGCGACATGGGGAAAGGGAGGGCAATTAAGCAAAAGGAAAATAACGAATCTGACAAGGATTGGGCCCATTCGGGAACAGAGAGTAGTATGATTTGGCTGGAAAGTGTTATTGGATAACCAGGAAACAGAGTCTACACAATGGATGGCCTTAAGAGCGTGCTTAATCTGGTCCTCAGCGAAGAGTGGTAGGCTTAGAACTATGTCTAAGCGAGACGAACCTGGTGGCTCTACATAGGACAGACTGGAGGAGGAACACTTTAGCAGCAGAGAGACCATTTAGGGAAGTAAGAAGCATCTGAGGCTAGAAGAATGGGAGCCCTGGATTGGAGGGGAGCATCTGCAAGGATAGAAAGGGTGAATCCGGGAAAGGTGAAAATTCTATATTCAAGGAAGAGAAGCATGAGGAGAAGCTTAGCAATATCTAAGCCATGTAGCAGGCATCCCTGTGCTGGACCTAGAAAGGTACCGGCAAAGCACTCCTGTGATGTGGTCACCACCCACACACTATGGAGACCGCACGTTCCGGAAGACTTCTGCTTAACAGGACTAAATTGGTCAAGGATTTAGGGGATGAGCTTAAGCAGTAACTTTCTAACAAATAAGGGGTATTACCCACACAACAATAGACTAAGCAAAGAAGCCAGGGGCTCACCTTTTCTGAAAGCTTTTAAAGCTGGATGTGATGCTGGATGCCATTCCACTGGTCAGAAGACTGAATTAGGTCAACTGGGCTTGCAAGGTTGGCTCGGGCTTGAGCGTCTCTGAACCAGAGTACATGAGGCTTCCTGAGGAGGAGATCCCGAAGGACTCCCCGGTCAGGGCCATTTCCAACAGTCCTCTAGGCAACCCAGGAAGAAAAGGAACAGGAAATTAATTTTCGATTGACTACAGACATTAAGTATTCGACTACCCCTTTCCCAATGACAGCCCAGTGGGAAATGTTGACATGCACGGCTTTGGCAAATGAGCTTTACAAAGTAAAGCACTGCTTCTTCTTACAAAGCAACTCACAGTTTGAATTGAGATTCTGACATATGTTTATGTTTTGACCCAATAATTTTGCTTCTAGGAATCTAGCCTCAGAAAATGATCAAAAGTACAAAGATTTATATGCCAAAATATTTACAAAGGAGAAAAAAAATGGGGAAAACACACCGAACGGCAACAATAGGGACAGAGTTAAATAAATGACGGTATGTCTGTTTATGAAATACTTTGTAGACATTAAAAGTCATGTGTCTGAAGAATAAGAGAAGATGTTCACAAAAGAATGCTAAATGGAAAAAGCAGCCTGATAAATTATACATACATTGTGATACCATGATGATTCCATGGTGGAAAAGTAGCAAACTCGGAGGGAGGGAATCGAGGCAGCATTCCTTCTTCTTATTTTTCTGAACCTTCAAATACTCCTGTAAGTATTTATTAACAGTAATAATAATGAACATTGGTTGAAGTCTTAGTGCATGCCACATCCAGTTTTAGAAACTTTATACACATATCAAGTCACTTAATTCTCATAATGACTCTATCAAATAGGCCCCATTATTAAATCCATATTATAGTCAAACAGAGTCTTGGAGCCAGGTTCTTTGTTCAAAGTGATCCAGCGAGGACAGGGTAGAGGTGAGACTCGACATTAGGTCTCTGTGGTCCCAATCTTTCAAACTTACTTCATTAACTCACCTCTAGGATCAGTAAATATACAGGTGGGGGTAATGCTCCTAATTTCAAAAATGTCCTCCCGCTGCCCCCACCCATCCCTCCATACACACACACTCTACTTTATAAGGGAATACCGGGTGTTCAGTGGAGGAAAGCCAGACATTCCAGAACTAGACTCTGCTTTTATGTCAAGCCATTCACTTTTTATGCCAATGTCACCAAAACACTGATGATAGGACCTTGTTTTCTGTGGGAGGAACAAGGATTATAAAAGGTCAAAGAAAATGACTTCACATTGTTAGCAATTAGCTAATTAAGTAAATTATGTGAAGTATTTAACACTAGAACTAGTCATTAGAGTTTAAAAGTAGATTAAGAAAAAATAGGAATGGGTTTTGTACTTTGGAATAAAATGAGATGGGAAAGAGATGCCTTTTTCTCCCCTGGGAACCCTTCTGCTTTGAGAAGTGCAGTCAGGCTCACGGGGGTCCCAGGCCAGCCCCTCGTCAGCTGAGTGAGGACCTCGGTCCAGTCACTTACCTTCTCTGGGTTTCAGTTTCCTCATCTGTAGGGGTAGGTCCAGATGATTTATACATTCCTCGCTCTGATTATCACTGCTTCTATGACAAAATTGTCACTGCTTCTATGACAAATTCTATGACAGAGGACAAACCTGTATCTGAAAAGGTTGGTCGGCTGCCTCCCAGACACAGGAATCCAGCATTTTGCATGACCTTTCTCCTCTAGAAAGAGGACCCCTTTTCTTCTCCCCAGCCCGGCAGCCCCAGCTGAGATCACAAGCTTTTCATCAGAGCTTTTTGTGATAAAGCAGCCGAAGTAGGGGTGAGGCTAGGAGAGAAAGTGGGATCGGGGATGATGGAGAGCTTTTGGGTGCTGTAAGAATCTCTAGACCGTATTCCTACCCACGCTTCCTGATTGGAACTGCCCAGAGAACTGTATTCTGATTCCATTGTTATTGTTTCTTTTTCCCCTTTAAAGCACTGTCTATGGGAATAAAGGCTCATAATCTCAGGGATCGCTGAGCTAATTTATAAAATGAGAAAAGGAAGTTATTTTCTGTGCACGTAGCATGATATTCCCCCTGACAATGCACACACTGGGCTGGCAGTGCCTGGCTTGCTTCTCCAGCCCACTTGATATTCTGCTCACAGTGCAGAACACAGGAGGGTCAAGGCCAAACATAGATGATGCACAATAGAAACACGCCAAGAGCAGGCTGTTTTCCGGGGACCAGAAAATGTTACCCTATTACTGTTCAGGGACAGCGAGAAACAGAAAGAGGAGAGGGCCCTCAGCGGTGTCTGAGGGACAAACACCTGAGTTAAATCTCAATAGGATCCACCTGCAGGAACCTCAAAGAACAGAAACCTCTCTCCGAGCCACGTGGCCCCTGGTAAACCAGTAACATCTAGCCAGCCAGGGTCCAGGCACATGCAGGCCCCATGGAGTACATGGAGATGGGTGAATTGAGGCGGGTGAATATGAAAACAGACAGTAAGTAAAAGATTGCCCATGGGCACGGTCGCTCAGCCAAGGGGAGAGTACATTTCCTCTTCCACAAGCCTCCCTGCTCAACAGAAAGGTTCTTAATGCTAGAGCTGGAGTAAGGATGAGGAGCTCCTGGTGATTCCCATTTCTTGACCGATGCTGTGGACCAGACCTGGTGCTATGGGCCAGAGTTATTTCATCTGAGTTATTTTCAATCCTCACAAGTACCACATGTCATAGTTAAGGAGACCGAGACTCGGAAAGTTTAAGAAACTTGACCAAGCTAACACAGCTAGTAAATCCCACAGCTGGGGGGACTGGAACCGGAGTTTGATTGTTCCCAAACCAGCCCTTGTTCCATTATGCCACATGGTCACCTCCCATCCATATGTCGAGAGCTTGTTATATAGAAAACACAATGGATGGCAGTGTCTGGGGGGGTGGGGGGCGTGGGGGTGGGAGAGAGAGGAAGAGGTCATATGTGTGTGTGTGTGTGTTTGTACAGAGATCTCCAAACACTGCGTGATCTGAACACAGATCAGTCCAGTGGGGCAAACCGCCCAAACCTCTGCTTGGCCATCTTTCCTGATTCCGAGAATCCTCCCCTGTGAAGGCAGCCAGGCCAAGTTACCAGCCATCACTGCCGGGGCTGGAAGTAGAGGTGAGTGTGACCTACCCCCCCGTGTGTCACATGCTACTCCCACCACGCGGCCACCTCTTCAGCATACTATGCCCGAAAAGGTTCCACACAGGCCACTGGGCCATCCGTAGACCAGCCTACCACACCAGCTTCCCAAAGCTTCTCTCCGGCTGCCAGGGAGCGGAGGCTTTGGTGAAAAGCAGCCATCACAGTGAGCATCAGAGGGCTGAGGAGGAACCAGGGACCCTGTGCTGCGCTTCAGTCTGCACTGTTGTGCAGCTTGACTTCTTTTAGGCTTGTCTTGGTTTTCCTCCAATCAACCCATGTTACTGGTTGTCACTGCCTTGCTGCGTAAAAGCAGAAGCCTGGGTCTCCTTGCTGCTTCCCCAAAACAAGAGAGAAAATGAAGAGATTAAACAAAAGAAAACAAATGGCGTCTTCCTATGATGTATCTACAGACAGGGTGCCTGCCTATATCGTGGGCAGTTCGAACTGGAACCTTCTGGGAGTGAAGCCCCCCACCCCGCCCCCGGCTATTAATAATTACATCAGGACCGTCAGCACAAACTGGACCGGCCTGTGCAAGACAAGATGTTTCCGTGGAATAAGTCTCTGCAAACAGGGTCCACGTCATTGGCTCTTTCCTGGGCAGCATGTAGCATATTAGGAGGTGGTGGTGGTTTTCAGTAATAAACCTATGAAATGAGAAGAAGAAAAGAAATGGGGTTTGGGGGGTGGGGGTGGGATGGGGCCAGCAGAGTAGGTAAAGTGGCCTTTCCTGCCCTTATCTTTCCTCCAAACTGTCAATAGTCAGAGATGTCCCTACACTGGGCCCCACCTTCCTCAAAGCCTTTAAGCTCTTTGCAGGCACCATTCTGAATAAATTCTCCAGGCCAGAGATATTTGCATTGCAACTGTGAAGGAACCCCTGAGGGACAGGAGTGGCTCCAAGCAGCCTGGGACCTGGGAATCCTACAAAAGGTAGAAGGAAGCCTGCTCAAGCTGCCCCCTGCGATGAGGTTTTTCAGAAGAGAAAATGCCTCCTCCCCCTTCCTCTCTTTTCAGAGATTTAAAGGGAATAACCTGGCACTGGCGAATACTGAATCCTTAAGATTAACTGGCTCTAAGTGTTGTTGATTCAGGGTTAATGAGGGCCAAGCTGCTGAGCGTGCCTCATGTGCCAGGCTGGCACCCTCACCCGCGTAGGAGGGGGCCAAGCAGCACCTCTCGGAGGTATAGCCCCAGGGGTTGCAGGATTTTTTACCTCAATACCCAGGGTTCATTGTCGCTCGAAGAATGAACAGGTAGACACAGAATAATAGGCGCAACAGACCAAAGTTTATTAGAGTATAAGATCAGAAAGTAAGAATCACAGGAAAGCTCTCTTTACAGAGAGAGGGCATCTGAAAGTGAATGCCCACGGACTATAGGCAAGGGACTTGTTTTATAGGGCTTGGGGGGCCTCCTCTCCTTCTCCCTTGTTTCTTCATAGGTTCTACCCTTATTGGGTAGATAACTCTACGTGTCTAGTCATCCCTTTCTTTTTTTCTTTCTTAGGTTTATCTATTTATTTTGAGGGAGAGAGAGAGAGTGTGCCCAAGCGGGGGAGGGACAGAGAGAGTGATCGAGAATCCCAAGCAGGCTCCATGCTGTCAGCGCAGAGCCTATTGTGAGGCTCGAACCCATGAACCGTGAGATCATGGCCTGAGCTGAAACCAAGAGTTGGAAGCTTAACTGACTGAACCACCCAGGCCCACTAGACATTCTATTTTGATTGACTCGTTTCCACTGCATGAAGGATGGTCTCTGGCCGTACTGTTCTTTGTGCCTCGCGTGTTGTACGGTCTACTTATTTTTAGTTAGGTCTTTTGTCAAATTCCTGAGGCAAACCTGAGGGGGAGTAGGTGATGTCACACGCTTAAGAGGAACTTTATGCCCGAGGGAGTTTGCTGGAGGTCAGCGGCGCCCAGGAGAAATGTTTTAAAATTTGTGTTTTCCCCACCCAGGGACCTTCAGGCCCTAGCCTCTCCCCCTCTGCCTACCGAATCCTATCTTTTCCTATTAAACTGAGATGCCCCACCCTTGCGGGGGCCACTCCAGAATCTGCTCTGTGCTGTTGACAAAAATGAAGTTTCTCTCCCTGCAGGCAATGAAGACGGCCATGCAAACCGGAGCTCTGCGGCCCGGCGACAGCAGAGCAGCACCAAGAGAGAGCTTCCGGGGTATTTCTTAATTGGGCGCGCAGAAGCCAAAGTCTACTAATGGCCGTTTAAATACCAGCACCATTAGCTGTGTCGCTGCAGAACTACCTACCAGATGTGTAACAACCATATTTACTGGTCTTTCTGCAGCTGGTTGTACCTTCTCTGGGCTCATGCCCCATTCGTTCAAATGGCTGTTTCCCCATCTGCTTCGAGGAGAGCGCCTCCATACAGCCCCAGGACATGGTGTCCAGTGTGCTCCCAGAGGAGGCCCCGTACAAGACCCGGAGGGGAGCAGTGTAGAGGTCAAATGGCTGCTACCATCTGATTTTTATTAAAAACAACATTTAAACAGAACAACCACTCTATTGCCACCAGGGTATTCTATTTTTCTGCTGGGAGAACAAAAGCTCTGTGAATGTTTTATTCAGCAGTAACTAGAACACTGTTATTATAAACTTTCTTTCCCAAACGAATTCCCTGAGCTTATGCTGCCAGAATCCCTCCTCTCCAGGGCAGTTCTGCCTTCACTCATTGACTTCTGAGATCCTTCTAGAAAATCTGCCACCCTGGACTCCAGCAAGCAGCAGATGGTCTCAGGGGGGCTGTGGAACTCATTGTGGTGCAGCCCCGCCCAGGATGGCTCTGAGAAAAGTGACAAGCTATGTTTTCATTGGAAAGCAACACCATGCTACTGTCCTTACCGTGATTCTCTTCAGGAGCAGATCAGAGCCTGGTGAAAGGCCCTCGGGGTGGGGGAGGGGTGTCCCTATCTGCACTGTCACCTCAGGAGTTCTGGGTAAAGCATCACCTCCAAAAGTCAGCCTGTCAGTCAAGGACCCTCAAAGTCAGTGGAGGGAAACATCATCCAAGGGGAGAATGTGAAACAGGGTATACCCCAAGTTCTAGAACTTTCTAGATGGTTCCACCAATAGAAATAGGAGCCTCTCCTAGGACACTACTGGATCCTTAGGATGGATTTACCTTTGCTGTCGGTTCCATTCCAGTATCTCTGATGGAGTCTGACAGAGAAACTATACAGTTGCAAAAGCCAGCTTCCCTTTGAAAGTTCATTCAGATTGACCACTGTCAGAGGAGAAACTCTCCCATTATGGCAGCATCAGGCAAAGCGACCACTGGGAGTGAGCATTAAAAAGAAAACAGTTGGGGCGCCTGGGTGGCGCAGTCGGTTAAGCGTCCGACTTCAGCCAGGTCACGATCTCGCGGTCCGTGAGTTCGAGCCCCGCGTGGGGCTCTGGGCTGATGGCTCGGAGCCTGGAGCCTGTTTCCGATTCTGTGTCTCCCTCTCTCTCTGCCCCTCCCCCGTTCATGCTCTGTCTCTCTCTGTCCCAAAAATAAATAAACGTTGAAAAAAAAAATTAAAAAAAAACAAAAAAACAAAAAAAACAAAAAAAACAAAAAAAAAAAACAATGATGAATGACCAGGAGATGAAGGACAAGCTAAAAAAAAAAAAAAAAAAGCAGTGACCAGAGACAAAATGGGAACAGCAGGAATGGTGAAAAGCAGTGGTCACCGAATAAGGTTGCTGTGCCACAGTCTATTGGCTCTGGTATCAATTCCAACTTGTATCATCTTCCCTGTATCCCAGCAAAGGAAGACTGAAACCACATCTCCCAGTCTCCGGTATGGCTGCATTTCTGGGTCCGTGCAGGTTCAGTGAACAAGATCCACTTACAGAAGCTTTGGAAGGTGGAAGGCTTTGCAAGTGTGCCAGTGGTTAAGTCGGTACCAGCAGAGGTGAGGGTTGGCAGCAAAGGGGCTCCGCGTGCCGATGGCTGGTACCACTTTGGAGGGTACAAGGATGACACCAGACGTAGTAGCAGTTGGCAAAAAGTGTGACCTCAAAGCCGAATGTTAAATGGCAGCCTCTAGTTCTCCTGCCTCCAACCTTTCCGGGGATTTGTAAGCACTTGCTTCTGTATGTTAAATCCTTCTGGCAATACCTAGAATGGTGAGGCAGCCTGGCTGAGTGTTCACCAACCCATTTTCTTTTCTCCTGTGCACCCAGCTAACCTGTATGTCTCCAAGCCTTCCTTAAGAATTAGGTGTGACCCTATGTTAATGGACTGGGACCCATCCCAATCCATCACAGTTGGACACCACTTTCAGATCTGAGCTAAACAGCCAATACTTCAAAGCTTCCGTGCTTCTCTCCCCTCTGCTTGTGGGATGCAGACAAGCACAGTGACCTTGAAAGCTATGTGTGGAGGCGGGGGAGCTGCAGGATGGAAGAGAATGAGCCTGGGTCCCTGCATCACTGTTCGGAAGAGAAGCTCTTGGCTGTCATCATGGCACCGGATAAAACCACAACCAGTCTTTGGGGTGGCGGGGGGAAGGAGGTTAGAGATGAAGAAGATGTTATAGACACAATGGCCAAGAACAAAATGGTGAAAGTAGCAGTCACTGAATAAGGGAGAAAACAACACCAGCTACTGCTATGGCGCTAAGTCTCTAAGGCTATGAGGTTTAATATGGCAGTTAGCGGCACCCCAGTTAAAAGACATTTCTGTTTCTGCTTCTGCCCTGAACGGACTGATATCAGCTACCAAGGTGAAAGAAAGTCAAAATAAACCAATACATAAAACACACATAAAACAATACATAAAACCAATACATAAAACAATACATAAAAACATTACAGGCCACAACCAAAAAGAACACGTGAGCTGCAAGAATCTGCCTAAAAAGAGAGATTTGGAGTCAGTTTAAATTTCCTGAGTGAAGCCTCAGGAATGAAGTTCCTTTGATGTCATATTAAACCCTGGCCCACGGTATCATTCCATCCTTATCCTCCTCTGTCTGCCACAAACACTGAGCTCCAGACAAACCACATAGAAGCCCCCAAACACACCACGGGTCTTTCTTTAATATTCCCCAGAGGGGCCGGGGCCCGGGAAACCATCCTTCCAGGTTCCAGGCCTAGAGATGTCCCCCAAGGAGAAGCCTCCCTGCTGGACAGATTAAAGGCCATCCTTTTCCACAGTGGACCTTGATTCCAAGAGCCATTCCCTTTGAATGAACTCCAGGAGCAGATGCAGATCTCAGAGACAAGTGGGCGCATCCCAAGCTACAGATGTGAGGCCTGGCAACTGAACTGACAACTCAAATAGCATCTCTCGTCGATGAGCCAGGCCAGCTGGTCTGTCCCACTGGCTGGGAGCGTGCCTTACAAACGTGCCTGCCTTTTATTTTCTGATGTGTCACAATTCACCCTTTTCGTTGTTTCGGAACGTTCTGGAGCACAGGAGGCTAATCATCCCTCATGGTGTGACATCTGTTTGAGATGACCGAGGGCTCAGGCCCAGAACCTCCCTACGTCGTCGTGAAGGCAGCCCTATAGTCACTGTCGGTCCATCCACTGCCATTTCCTTCTCAGTGGCTCACGAATCAAGAAGAGACGGAAAGGATGTTCTTCAGGCTGGCAATGAAAACACACCCTAAAAGAGAAATAAACTGGACTAAAAGTAGAGTTCAAAATAAATAACCGTCCCTGTTCTGACAAGATGAACGCATGCATCTAATTTGGTCCCACCCCTGATAAAAACGAGCCTTCATTTAGGCTTTCAGGGGCTCAAAAGAAAGGGAAAGGGGCCTCCGCTCCTGCTGCTGGTGCCAATCTGTGTTTTGACGTCAGAACACAATAAACATCGGCTCTGAGGGGACGTCTTGGAGTTGAGGACGAAGAGAGGGTGCTCCCACCTTTGGAACTCTTTCACAACAAAATGGCACCCGCTTGAAGAGTTCCTACTCACAACAAGTCTTGTAGAGGAGAAGATGTAAATTCTGACCCCAAGGAGCTGTGTATCTTGTCAACCCAATAACCACACTGAACCTAAAATTCAGAATGAGAAACGAGGGTAATAACTCTTTGTTGAGGGTAGAGCATGCACTGAAAACTGTACTAAACACTTTCCATACTTGATATCATTTAATTCACCCAATAGGACCCTGAGGTAGGTGGTTTTATTCCATTATATAGAGAATGATACTGAGTCTCCAAAAAATTAAGGACACTGTCCCAAAGCCATACCACTTGTGAGCAGCAGAACCAAAGTCACATCTGGTTTTGTTTGACTCCAAATCCTGTGCTCTTAGCTACGGGCATCTTTAATTAAGATCAGAACTCATCTGGGTAGACATGCTTGTGGCTCAGGGGTAGAGATCGGGGACCAAATGTTGACTAAGGCTGGGGACAAAGGAAGTTTCAGGTTTGGGGCATGCTGCCAGGTAGGTAGGTTTGATCGACACCCAGAGCTAGGTCCTTCCCACGGCAATTCCAGGCCAGGGGGGAACAGGTACAAGGAAGGAGGTCACCAGAGATCTCCCCCAAATAATAAAAATGTAGGGAGCCTCGAGAGCAATGCTGTTAACCCCTGGGGGTAATTTCAGTCCACAACTTCTCTTTTTCAGCCTAAAGAAGCCAGACTCAAAAGGCTACATATTATATGATTCCAGAGAGAGAAAAGAGATCAGTGGTTGGCAGGCACCAGGAGATGAGGGTGGGGTCTGACTCCGAAAGGGCACAAGAACACTTTTGGGAGGTGATGGAAATGTTATGCATCCTAATTGTGGTAGCCTTTATACAACTGGCATTTAACTGCACACTTAAAGTTGGCAGATTTGGGACACCTGGGTGGCTCAGTCAGTTAAGTGTCTGACTCTTGATTCCAGCTCAGGTCATGATTTCATGGTTCATCAGTTTGAGCCCCATGTGGGGCTCTGTGCTGACAGTGTGGAATCTGCTTGGGATTCTCTCTCTCTCTCTCTCTCTCTCTCTCTCTCTCTCTCTCTCTCCCTCTCTCTCTGTTCTGCCCCGACTTGTGCTCTCTCTCTCTCTCTCTCTCAAAATAAATAAATAAACTTAAAAAAATTGATATATTTTACCTCATGTAAATTACATCTCAATAAAGCTGATTTAAAATATATACATCCAATTCCTGCCACCACCACCACCCCCCCCCCCAAAGGGCACTAGCTGATGAATCCTGAGCTAAAGTTTCCACTGTGCAACTGCATCGCAATAAACTCCAGCATCTCAAACCTTCAATTAGTTGTTCAGCCTTCCCAGTAGGGAAATTTCCAGCAGGCAGCCCCTGCATACACTCCTGATACACCACATCCAGTGGAAGAAGGTTCTGAAGGGAAATGTCAGGCAAATGCTTCTGTAGCCATTTAAATAAGAAGCTGATTGCTAGGGTTACTTTGGCTTCCTGCCTTCTTTTCCAGATCTTCAGAGATCATACTATGAATGTGGTAGAACATTCATCTGGAAAATTGCCCGCTGGCCAGATTAAGGTAGCATCACTGTTTTTTAACTTATATCTCACATGACATACTGGTCTTTATCTTCACATCTTGTTGCATTTTGAAGGCCATACCTGTCTCTATGCTCAGCCTGAAAAATACAGAATAACACTGCTAAAAATACTAAATATTATAGCTACCACCTGCCTAAAAAAAAAAAAAAAGTATGGCATGTATTAAAAATGAGCATTTCAGTAGGGCTAACTACACTAGCCAGGTCTATCTTCCCTTCCAGCTCTAGGTCACCTGTCCCCCTATACATTGTCTTTGGTAAAGGTATTTCTCTCTCCAATATGGCCACTTAGTCTCTTTGCTTTCTGGCCAAGACCTTCTGTTTAGGGAAGATCTGGAGGCTTCTGACCCATTTTAACAGCTCGGTTGGAAAAGGAACATAAGCCACACAAATATAGTCTAACGTTGGAAATAATCAGATCAGTCATGCAAATTAATAAGTACATAAGGTCATATCCCAAAAGAAAAGAGGGCAGTCTCCTGCAACAAAAGCTGCCAGAAATAATGGATTTTAAAGGGAAATGAAAACTAAAGAGCCAGCCCTGACTTTGGACTCTTTCTAAAAGTCTTGATGTTATCTGCTGCTAGGTGTATGATTTCCTGGGCATCAGTGTTTGGGAGGTAGCCACACTGTTCCTCACAGCAAGGTGGAGACCATCCTATTAAGAGGCTTTTTATAATAAAAATAAAAGAGTTAAAAAAAACCCAAAAGACAACATTTATATCAAAACACACTTTAATCATTTATTAAAAGGGGATGGTTATAGCATTTAAAGAGCCAGTCCTATAGACTGGGACTCATGAACATCAAGGGGAAACAGACCAAGACCAGAAGAGAAAGCCATCCAAAAGCACAGAAGCACACACACCTGCTAGGTTTTCAAACTGCACTGACTTACTAGATATTTTCAATGTTTTTTTAAAAATATGTCTTCCTCAAATAAAAAAAATTTATTTTCTTACAACTTTTAGGCTTAAACAAAGACAACACTTGCATGAAACAATTGATATGACTTAATACAAATGTCACATATGCTCCAAGGGCTTTGTCATGTAACCAGATATGCTATTATTTTATCACTGCCATCTGTTCTTACGGTCCTAGAGTCATGTAAGTGTAATTTCATGATGAGACAAAAAAAATTTGTTTTTCTTCTACCCATTCCATAAAAAAACTGGTTAATTTTTATAAAAAGCAGGAGGTAGGAAATGGGTGGAGGGAACTGGTTGGTAAGTCTGGTTCTAGTCTTCTGCGTGCCTTTGGAATGGAGTTATGAGGTAGGAGGGTTCTACTGACTCTTCTAGAGGTGGACAAAAGGGATAAAAGAAAAATCAAATCCCCCACCTGCAGGTCCATCTGGGACTGATTTACAGTGTACAATTTAGTGCATAAAAGAGCCTCTCTCTAGAAAACTCTGAGCATCTCACAGATATAATACAAGCATGCTAAGTTTACTAATCTGCTACATATAAAACACTGTCCAGATGCTAGTAAGAAAAACCAAAGATGGAGACTTGATCCCTCAAGGAGTTTCAAGTATTAATCTGCCTAATTGAGATCAGGTTTCTTTCAGGCATGGATGAATTAACCTGGCTACATGGAGGAGAACTGGTCATTGACACGCATTCTTACAAAGAATCCCCAAAAGCCATAGGTTCTCTCTAAGTTCCTTGATTTCCAGAGCTGTCTCACTGACACCTTCCTTGAACCTATAATGTCCCTAGACCCCCACAATCCCATCTACCCTGCAAGGACCTTATTTTCACTAGGGAAATGCATTCTCTGGAGGCAGACAGCTTCCAAAAGAACTTACCAAATCAGGGCAAATATCCTAAGTCTTCAGTGCGATAGAACTATGCTCCCAAGTATCACTACTAAGCAAACTCACTTCCAAATCCCCCCCACGGATAGCTAAATAAGTGAAAAAGACCATTTTTTTTCAAGGAACCTTTCATTTCTCTCTCATCCTTCCACAACTTACTTGGGTTCCTTGTTAAAGATCAGATCATAATTGAGAAGGTAACCATCATTATAGACGAAAAGTTTCTGGTCAAAAGGGTGGTAGTTAATGCTCTGAACTCTCTCCCGCATCTTAGGCATTACAACGTCTAGACTGCCCTCTCTCCCTGTGTTTGTGTCATAGTAGTAGAATATCTCTTCCTCTCTGGTGTTCAGAGTGCGGGTGGCATACAGAACCCCGCACACCATGAAGGCGTTAGAAACCGATGGTTTATACTGTCTCGTATACCAAGTGTCTAGCACCGTGAGTGTGGTGTCATTGAGTTTGCTAATCACCATGTTACCAGTGCTGGCTTCGGTTGCATAAATCACCCACAACCCATTCTCATCCACAGCCAAGTCAATATCTTGCCAATCGACATTAGCATACGAAAAGCGGTTATTATAGGCGGCATCAGGGACAGTTTGAGTCACTTCAACCCTGTTGTCATTCAGGTTAATTTTGGCAATATTCTGGCTGGAATACATGTTGACATACATGTAGTTGTTATAAACCGCTGTACCACTGCCTTGGCCATAGGTAATCCGATATTCTCGGGCATTTATATACAATAGCAAATCATCCAGGGTATTGTAGAGTCTGTAATATTCCAGATATCTCCCATTTGTATTCAGAGGTGCCACCCAATACAGCCCTCCATTTGGTTGCTGGGGAGAGTAATCCCGACCCCAGGCACCATACTTAAAGGAAAACCCTCTCCAGTTGAGCTGAACGATGGTCGGCTTGCTGATATTCACTACACCACCATGGCCACAGCTCCCTGTACAAACAAGAACATACAAGGGCATTCTTAGAGAAAAATGAATGACGAGATACAAATGGTTTAATGTCCTAAGAACCAAGGAACCCATAAATACTTTTCTTGTCAAGGTTTGGCGACGACCGTGGTTCTGATGGGGAAAGATCAAGACCTTCTTTTGGTGTCAGTCTCAATGCAAGCCTCCTGTCAGCTCTAGAGAAAACCACCTCCTATTTCCATTAATGGGCTTTCATTCCAGAGATGGGGATGCTAGAACTGCCAAGAGCCATATTAAAAAGGTTTGAGGGCCTAGAAAGAGGAAAGGAGGACTTGGTGGGTTTGACAGACTTTCTTCTACCAGAAGGCATTTTGCAATCTTTTTTTTTTTTTAATTTTTTTTTTAGTGTTTATTTATTTTTGAGACAGAGAGAGACAGAGCATGAACGGGAGAGGGTCAGAGAGAGGGAGACACAGAATCGGAAGCAGGCTCCAGGCTCTGAGCTGTCAGCGCAGAGCCCGACGCGGGGCTCGAACTCACGGACCGCGAGATCATGACCTGAGCCGAAGTTGGACGCTTAACCGACTGAGCCACCCAGGTGCCCCAGCAATCTTTTTTTTTTTTTTAATTTCATTTTTCTTCTAGAGAAATCAAAAAGAGCAAGGTCATCTCAGATCCTACCCTTTTTCCATAAAGCCACAAGGTACTATTTGCCAGGATCAGGGACAACTGTGACAAAGGAGAAGACTGCCCTGGACAAGTGTCCATGCCCTTCACCTTTCTGCCCCTCCCTGGAACCCCAAGTGCATATATGCACACCGGGTACCATTGTCGCCCCAAGCCAATCTCAGAAGACGAAGTTTTAAATATGGTATTTTAAAGATACAAAAAGATAGTCCTCTAATGGTGGGATTTCCGCCTTGAGAAGCCATGGAAGTGATTTTAGGGCAATAGGGCCTGATGTGTGCCCAAAGCATAAGCCTATTGCGTAGATCACTTGGTGACCACCTTGCTGCAGTTGTAAAGTAGGTCTTGCTGTTTATACCACATATTCTACTGAGTCATAGAATGACAGCAAGTCCTTCACCTTTCTCAATCTGACACTGTCATCACAATGTGTACAATCAAGTGGGACCAGGCTCACCGGTCCACTGACTCTACCTTCCCTGTACCAGCAGTGAACAACCCAGGCCGGACAACTGGCCCTACACGTCACACTCTGAAATCCCTGCCAACCCAAATCATTTATGAGCTACAAAAATAACATAAAACTCCTCCAGGGTCTTTATAATAACTATCCAGAGTTGAACACACATTTTGAGGGATCTTAGTAAATATCTCTTTAAAAGTGGGTAACATTGTTTATTGGATGACAAAGAAAGTTCCACTTCAAGTACATTTGAGGTCATTCTCCCTCATCCTACTGCCTGGAGCTGAGCAGGTGAGGGAAGAAGGAACAGAACCTGAATCACTTGCTCTGGCTTTGAATGCTTGGAGGGAATCAGGGAGCCGTGGAGAGCACATGATGTGAGCTACAGCCAAAAGCAGAGCTCCAAAGAATTACCTGATTTATCGGGGGGGGGGGGGGGTGGGTAGGACATTGGTTAAGGGAGAGCAAAGCTTTGCCTGTAAGTCTGTGCCTCTGACCGACATGGAAAGACCTATTCCTTTCCTTGCTAAATGTCCCCCCCCTTCTTCCCCTCCTCACTCAAGGACTGCTCAGAGGTGAAACCATTACTAGAAACCCTGCTTTTATTCTTCCAATCTGCTGGGGCTTTTTGGTCCCAGAATTAAATACGTGCTCTTTAAATGCTCTCATAAATCCGCAGTTGGTGGGAAAGCCAGCCAACCATACAACAGGTAGAGAAATGAGACCATTCTGTACCCAACCTCAAATAATTTTGCATATCATTAAGCAGAACACAGGCGCTGGTTTATTTTAATAATGCATGCACCATTTCATAAATAAAAAAGCAACGTGTGTTCAGCCAAGAGACTGTTCTCCACCAAAGAAATAATAAATAAAATTATAAATTATTATTTCTTCTCCTAAAAGTGATCTCTCAGATGAATGCTTGTTTGCTTTTGTTTATGAAACAATGCATGAATTATTAAAATAAAGTTAATGGTGTGTTCAGTTTAATGATAACAAAAACTGTTTGAATTTCCATATGCTACAAACCAGATTTGCTAGTTAAAATACCTTCCCGAGAACTTACTTATTTAACTACATTTCACTCTAAGGAAATGTAAGAAAGTCACGTTTTTCTTGCAGGTTGGAAGACTTAGGAATTGTTTGTTTAATCGAATCTTGCTTTCCTGGAAAGAAAATATCCCGAACCAACAGTAACAAGATACGTAAGGAAAACTTACGATGTATAATCTTATTCAAGCATTATCACGGGGTTAAAGATAATAAACTGTTCTGTCTTGGATGTGGAAATCCTTAGATATAAAGGAATCCAAATAAACTTCTCTTCAAAATTGCTACTTCTACTAAGACTACTAATGATAATGGCTTATCATTTTACAAGTCGACCAGGAAATTAAACATTGTACCTGGTATAAATACCAGAACTGTATGAAGCCTACATCTCTTTTTCTCACTTCCCAGCCATTCCTAAACACTCTCCTACCCTTTTTTGTTACCCCTCTCTCATCCTCAATGTCCTTTGGGCCATTTGGGGGGCCCTGGCTGTGGTCGAAGGAAGCAGAAACAGGGAGGAGAACTGGGCACTGTTGCCAATACTACAGATGTGGCTACAGCAGTGACAGGCCAGAGAAAAGGCTATGGCGGGCTTCCTCAACTCCCGGCAGCAAACTGGCCTGGAAACGATACTGAAACTGACAGCCATCCTGGTGCTCGCTGTTCCTTTTTGCCCAGCTGGAGCCTCCACCCCTCCTCCCCCCAATCTGTGCCAAGCTTCCCCCAACCCCCCCTTACCTCATCTCATATCCCTTCCCCGCCCCTTCCTTCATTTCAAGGTCAGCCTTCTCGGCCGTCCCAAGCTTCCACCCCTGGCACAACCACCCATTGCCCAACCATAATCCAAGAATGTGAAAGACCAATGCATCGCTTCATGTCTTCCTAGTGGACAAGAACACGCCGCAAAACTAAAAGTACACTTTTAGCTATTCTACAGGCAAGGAAGTAAAGATACATCGGTGTTAATCAGGCTGGTGAGTGGTTGAAACGTTCTTGTTACTGTGGGAATCACAGGTGCATCTCTCTATCAGAGCATCTATGGAAGGCAGCCTGGTACAGGTGAAGCTATTGGCAGACAGATTCCAGTTCAAATCCTGACTCCGGTACTTACTGGCTGTGTAAGCTTCTGAGCTTCAGTTTCCTTGTATTAAAAAAAAATAATAATAAAACCCACTCTGTAGAACTGTTAAGAAGAGAGAGAAGGTATGTACATGCAACTCAACAAATGGTAACTATCAGCATTATAATCACATCACGTTATATATAGCTGAAAGTTCACACGACTGTCTCCCTTCCTACATAGTGGTTTCTGGAGGTTCCTGTATCCATCCTGGGAACCCTAGCTCCCAGAACAGGACCAGCCATGCAGTGGCACCAAATTATGTTCGTGGAATAAAAGAATGAAAGACTGATCAAAGCCCCCAAACCCAGCTTACCTTATTAATAAAACAACTAGCACTCTACCCTGCTATATATGTTTTACAAAAAGCCTGGTATTCACTCAGCAGAACATAAAGCAAGGGAACTCTCCACACAACTGTCGCCTTGGTTGGCAATCTCATCATGCAATTCATTAGATCTTGTCATGGTGTTCTGAAAATACCCCAGGAAGCCACATGATAAGACTTTAACACACCCTAACTTGGCTTTTTTATCTTTTAAAGAATTTTTAAATGCTTTTTATTTATTTTGAGAGAGAGAAAGAGAAAGAGCATGAGTGAGGCAGGGACAGAGAGAGAGAGAGAGAGAGAGAGAGAGAGAGAGAGAGAGAGAATCCTAAGCAGGCTCTGCACTATCAGCACAGAGCCTGATTCTGGGATTTATCTCATAAACCATGCGATCATGACCTGAGCCAAAATCAAGAGTCAGACGCTTAACCGAATGAGCCACCCAGGCACTCCCTAAGTTGGCTTTTTTAAAGTCTCATGCTTAGTAGCATTTTTCCTAAGTCAATGACTATCTGCAGGGGAAACTTAATCTTGGATCTATCAGTGCAGTCTCCTACCTAGACAACTGCACTTTGAGCAAAGAGGAGAGTACAATTCACCTGTGGGAATTAGGCAGTTAACCTGATCATAATCACAAAATGATGAAGACTAAATTATTGGATACATACTCCCCAACACTCTGCTTTTCCTAAGACTTGGGATTTTGGCAGGTCACTATCTTTCATCAGCCATTTACTGAGCACCTACTGTGTGTCAGCACAGAACCTGACATCATCTCCAAGCACAACCGCAGTCGACCCCTGGGCGTGTACATACATTTTGCCTATCTCCAGTCATCTAGATTCAGAGGGAGATCAGAGAGAGAGAGAGAGAGAGAGAGAGAGAGAGAGAGAGAGAGAAAGAGAGTCAGTTGTTCTCAGGAAAAAAAGTTAATGAGCAGAAGGGCAATTATTTTAGATTAGAAGGTTCTATGAAATGAAGCAGAAAAGGATACCATTTGCGGCATAAACCAAATACAAAGCGCATTTTATTGAACCCTCACTACATGTACTGGTTCTAAGATCAAGCTGACCACAGACAGCAACCTGCAACTGGGAGAGAGGAGCCCCGAGAGCACGGAATTCCTTTATAGCTGAGACTTGCGTGCAGTCTTTTGTTCTGTGCAACTCTGCAGTGAAAAAAGCAGACAGGCCAGATTTTAAAGTCCCATAATAGTGAGTAACTTTAATTAAAGTCTCCACAGGCTGACAACTTTGTGGTGCCTGGGGAGTTTCCAATTCTGCATTATCAACCAATCCAAACAGAAAGAGAGCAAGTAAAAGAAATTGATTTAAAAACATGACAAAAAGTCAGTTTAATATAAACATCATAAATATAATATGAACAAAGCTGGAGGAGGGCCAAGTGGCTTGGCCGGGATCCAGGTACAGCCAAGGTTGTGGGAAAGTGAGAGGAAATCTGGGTCCAATTTGCTTAAACAACACAGCTGGGCTGGGATGACTCACAAAAGTCTAAGTGTGAGGACCTAGGGGAAAGTTCTTGAAAAAAAATTCTAACAAAAATAATCCAGCAGGCTCGCTTGTTTTCCTCTGTAGATATACTAAGAAGTGCACTTTCTCTTCCACTGCCGTTCTTGGGTTATTGCCATGGACGCTCTAGGTCCTGAGATACCCAGGGAGTGAGGGGCCTTGCATTTCGGCCTCAGCCCTGCCACTAACCACCCGTGTGGCCTCAGGAAAAGCAGCACCCTCACCACCTAAGTTCCCTCCTCTGAGACATGATGGACCTGAGCTAGATGGCCCTAAATGTCCCTTCCAGTTCTAAAATGTCCTCACTCCAAAGAAGGAAGGAAGGAAGGAAGGAAGGAAGGAAGGAAGGAAGGAAGGAA